>NC_084636.1:21764111-21939111 GCF_033978795.1 Nerophis ophidion
TTATAAGGGTGTTAATTTAAAGTCTGTTTCTGGGTTTTCAAAACTATGAACCATTTGTGGATTGTTTTTCAATGAGCAGCGTGTTTTGGGGTAAAACCCTTTTGATGTTTTTATTAAAAAGGTACATTTATTATGGACTAATCTCATTAACAATATTTACAATCACACATCTTGTGTACATGAAAATATTTGAGCATGCTGTATACAACTATTATGACTATACACGGGAATTCTTGCACATTAAAATGTCAACAATATCTTGCTTTTAGAGTATTCTTTAATGGAATAAACACAATTTTGATCAGCAGTACGACAAACCAACAGTAAAATTTGTCATTTTTAGCCAACTAGGAGCGCTAAATTGTGCAACCCAATAGTTGGGTTGGGAATAACCCAACATTGTAGTGAGCATAACTCAGCTTTTGTGTTAAATATATTCAACCCAATAGTTGGGTTATGACTCAACCGACATTGAGTTAGCATAACTCAACTTTTGGGTGAATAATTTAACCCAAGAGTTTGGTTGGGAATAACCCAAAATTAAGTTATGATAACTCAACTTTTCGGTTAAATAATTCAACACAAAATTTGGGTTGAAAAAATTAACCCAAAATGTTGAGTTAAAATAACTCAAATAAGGTTGATTGGCAACACTAAATTGGCCCTAGTGTGTGAATGTTGTCTGTCTATCTGTGTTGGCTCTGTGATGAGATGGTGACTTGTCCAGTGTGTACCCCGCCTTCCACCCGAATGCAGGTGAGATAGGTTCCGGCACCCCCCGCAACCCAAAAGGGACAAGCGGTAGAAAATGGATGAATGGATGGATTTCATCCTTTTCTGAACCAACAGTTGGGTTAAAAAAATTTTGTATTCAACCCAACATTTTTTAGTGTGTAGATAGAATGTAAGGATGCTAATCTCTCATAATAATTTGAATGCAGCAAATGTCATCTTGTGGAGTAAATAAAAGCTACACAAAGAGGTTGCCTACAGCCACAGCTGGTAAAGCTCATGGTTTCTGACCCTGCACTAATTTCGAGACCCCCGGCGGTTATTTACTTTATGCAGACCAGGTACTCAGCGACAATAAGAAGCTTGGTAGTTCATTAAATAGAGCCGCTAATTTGAGTATTCACGATAATTATTGGTAGTCCTCTTTAAATGTCTACTTCGGTGGGAGTAATATATTGTCAATATTTTGACGGGGCCCTTCCTGGAGTCCGAGGCAAAGACAGAAGAAGAGAAGTGAAGTGGAACGTCACCGAGCTGAATGAAAGTGAACTGAATTGACGGGAGTTGAACTGGGACTAACAGAGAGAGAAAGAAAAAGAGAAAGAGAGAAGGGGAGACGGAGTGACAGCGGCCCATCTGTGCGTCTCTGGCCCGCACGGCAGGACTCAAACGCGGGGTCAGCTCCCAGGGAGAAGCGGCGCGCTCTCTCGCCCACCAATCATCTTCCCACAAACACAACAGGCCCTTTGACTCGTTTGTTTGGACACACGCATTCATGTCTAATTGTTGTTTTTCTTCTTCAGGCCGCCCCACAAGGCGCACAGCCATCGAAATTCGGGGGGGACCGGAGCTGGGCCCGAAACCACACTAAACGGCGCAGAGTTTTTTGGTTTTTTTGTTCTTTCTTCCCATCGCATGTAGAGAAACAGGCTCTTCCAGACATTAGCAGCCATAATTATAGCAGAAGTGCGGTGTGCCTTTAAGGGTACAGGGAAAGTCACGCAGCACTTCTTCAAAAAAATAAAAAAAATGTTGACCTGATATTCTGCTTTGGAAAAAAAAAAACCTGGTAATTTCTCCACATTTGACAAATACATATTTAATAAAAAACTATAAGGGTATTAATTTTAATGTGTGACAACACAGCACTTTATAAATTGTAATAGTTACATGTTTTGCTATTATTAGAATTATAGTAATTATCACATCAGCTATTATTTAAATTTTATACACAAAAATTGAATCCACATTCATATTATGTTTAAAGTGAATAAATTCAGGTCAATAAAGAATTTAGCAAAATTTCATACATTTTTCACATTGTCATAGGCAGGGGTCCCCAAACTACGGCCCGCCAGCGTCCAAAATCCAGCCCGCTGGAAGTCACAAGTAAAAAAAGATAAAAAAATTAATAAATATATTTTTTTGGATTCATTTTTTATATATATTTTTAAATCTGTTTCTTTCTAATCTATTTTTACCGCTTGTTACTCTCGGTGTCTCATATCCAATCCTATATATATATATATATATATATATATATATATATATATATATATATATATATATATATATATATACATATGTATATGTATGTATGTATATATATGTACATATACACATTTACATACATATGTATATGTGTATATATATATTTATATATATATATATATATATATATATATATATATATATATATATATATATGTATAAATATTAGGGTTGGGCAAATTAATGCGTTAATTATGAGTTAACTCATCAATCTATTAACGCCGACAATTATTTTATCGCACATTTGCGTATGTTGTTTACATGCTTTTATTTTGTTAACGCTTTTTCTTAGCAAGATGGCGTCGCCTTGACGTGCTTCGGCGTCGAGGGGCTCTTGGTAAAGATGGAACATTTGGCAAAAATACCGGACAATTCTGCAAATTTCATGGCTGGCTTACAGCTTGGTCACTCCGGGATCACTTACGACCGCCAGACAATTCTGGATGTGGATAGATCGGGCCGTTTTGGACTGAATGAGGCGTGCTTGCTAGACCGGCTAGCTAGCATGGGAATACTTTGCCGGCTACATCCAGCGCCCTGTGAAGCAGCGGAGTATATGTGTTGTCTGTTTATTTATGAATAATGCAGACGAGGAGTGTTGGCTGAGTTCTTAACGTTTGCTTTCAGAGCGTGCATATCACAACATACAAGATGCTGTCACTCCTGTTGCATGCTGGGTAGGGTAGTTCTTTTATTCCCTGGCTCATAACATCACAATATAGTACCATGTATATGATGCGTTCAGTTGATCAAAGCACCAAACAAACAATCGGAAAATTCCCATCATATAAATTCCTAGATATGGTCATAATTATTTTAAGTGCACTACGCAGAATAAACACAACATTATTAATATTGCTACTACGGATGATTTGATCAAAAATTCCCTAAAACAGCCCACTACCTTTAATATAGGTTTTTTAAACATAAGATCCCTGATAAAAAAAATGTTTCTGCCTTTACTTCAGAAATTACCTGTTCAGATGTTATGATTGTGGCTCAGAGATTTGTATGTAGATTATATCTATTTTCCATAACAAACAGGATAACTTAAATACCCTGGCAGTGGTAGTAATAAGCTTAAATGTTTGTATTTACATTTTTTGAGTTGATTTTCATAAAATATGTTATTTAACTGCTACTGTTTAACAAGTACTGATTTAAATTGTGTTTGCACAACAAATGTTTTGGCGCTTTTATTCATGTGGGAGAATATTCCAATAAAGGTGCACTACACACTACTTTTGAATTCATTATTGGGCTTTGCGTATACAATGCAGTTAGTCGCGAATAATCAGAGAAATAGTGCGATTAACTTTGATTAAAATGTTTAATCGTTGCCCAGCCCTAATATATATATATATATGTATGTATGTATATATACATATACATACATATGTATATATATATATATATATATATATATATATATATATATATATATATACATATATATATATGTATGTATATATACATATACATACGTATGTATGTGTATATATATATATATATATATATATATATATATATATATATATGTATATATATATCCCGACCCCAATTTCTTTAATCCAATGCGGCCCCCGAGTCAAAAAGTTTGGGGACCCCTGATTTACATTGTTTACACCAAACCGAATCCACGTTCCTACTCTAAATTAAATTGGATTCATGCAGGTAAATAATTGATTTTAGACACTAATTCAAGAACCCTATGCAAATACACAGTTCGGCACTGCAAATTAGGGAAGTGAATCTTGCAACAAATCACGATTTTATTCGATTACGATTCTTGGGGAGTAAATTTGATTCAGAAATAATTCTCGCAATAATGTATATTATTTGGTATATTATTCATGATAAAGCATTTTGGGAAATAGGTGACGGGTAACAAAACATGTGACATATACATACAGCGAAATAAACACAGACATTGCTTAAAAAAACCTCTTTTGAAAAATGTATTCCTTTTTTTAATCGATTCTTGAAGATAATGAATCTATTCCGAATCGGATTAAATGACAATCATAATTTGGATTTCCCCACCACCCCTACTGCAAATACAAGTAATTGCTCACTAAATGAAATTTAATGACGGCCATTACAACTAATGATTATTTATTTTACCAGGCACTTTTCTCCTGGACCCTGCTGTATTATCTTGACTAATATGTCCACTGAAATGGCATGCAGTTTTACTTTCAAATAAACAAAATAATCAGAACGTCGTTCTTTTTGGCAGATTATTGTGCTCGACGCTGAGGTGCCCACTGGTACCGATTTATGGTGTCAAATTCAATTCTCTTGTCTGAACACATCAATGCCGAAGAAGACGGCTTTGAGGCGGGGATGTTTGGACTCTGCTCTGACCCGAAAAAGCTGGAGTGGTTCAGGATTTCACGGGATAGTATTTCAGAGCGCACTTAAATGGTATTTTAGTTTTTTTTCCCAGTGATAAAAGTAGATCTGCACCTTACTTCATGTGTAATTCACATGACAGCCATGGATTTAGTATGAAAATAACTGTGCACACCTCAACATATACAAACCCCATTTCCATATGAGTTGGGAAATTGTGTTGGATGTAAATATAAACGGAATACGATGACTTTCAAATCCTTTTCAACCCATTTTCAGTTGAATGCACTACAAAGACAAGATATTTGATGTTCAAACTCATAAACTTTATTTATTTTTTGCAAATAATAATTAACTTAGAATTTCATGGCTGCAACACGTGCCAAAGTAGTTGGGAAAGGGCATGTTCACCACTGTGTTACATCACATTTTCTTTTAACAACACTCAATAAACGTTTGAGAACTGAGGAAACTAATTGTCAAAGCTTTGAAAGTAGAATTCTTTCCCATTCTTGTTTTATGTAGAGCTTCAGTCGTTCAACAGTCCGGGGTCTCCGCTGTCGTATTTTACGCTTCATAATGCACCACACATTTTTGATGGGAGACAGGTCTGGACTGCAGGCGGGCCAGGAAAGTACCCGCACTCTTTTTTAACGAAGCCACGCTGTTGTAATACGTGCTGAATGTGGCTTGGCATTGTCTTGCTGAAATAAGCAGGGACGTCTATGAAAAAGACGGTGCTTACATGGCAGCATATGTTGTTCCAAAACCTGTATGTACCTTTTAGCATTAATGGTCTCTTCACAGATGTGTAAGTTACCCATGCCTTGGGCACTAATACACCCCCATACCATCACAGATCCTGGATTTTGAACTTTACGTCGATAATAGTCTGGATGGTTAGCTTCCCCTTTGGTCCAGATGACACAATGTCAAAAACAATTTGAAATGTGGACTCGTCAGACCACATAACACTTTTCCACTTTGCATCAGTCCATCTTAGATGATCTCGGGCCCAGAGAAGCCGGCGGCATTTCTGGATGTTGTTGACAAATGGCTTTCGCTTTGCATAGTAGAGCTTTAACTTGCACTTACAGATGTAGCGACAAACTGTATTTAGTGACAGTGGTTTTCTGAAGTGTTCCTGAGCCCGTGTGGTGATATCATTTAGAGATTGATGTCGGTTTTTGAGACAGTGCCGTCCGAGTGATCGAAGGTCACAGTCATTCAATGTTGGTTTCCGGCCATGTCGCTCACGTGGAGTGATTTCTCCGGATTCTCTGAAACTTTTGATGATATTATGGACCGTGGATGTTGGAATCCCTAAATTTCTTGCAATTGCACCTTGAGAAACGTTGATCTTAAACTGTTTGACTATTTGCTCACGCAGTTGTGGAGAAAGGGGTGTACCTCGCCCCATCTTTTCTTGTGAAAGACTGAGCATTTTTTGGGAAGCTGTTTTTATACCCAATCATGGCACCCACTTGTTCCCAATTAGCCTGCACACCTGTGGGATGTTCCAAATAAGTGTTTGATGAGCATTCCTCAACTTTATCAGTATTTATTGCCACCCTTGCCAACTTCTTTGTCACGTGTTGCTGGCACCAAATTCTAAAGTTAATGATTATTTGCAACACAAAAAAAATGTATATCAGTTTGAACATCAATTATGTTGTCTTTGTAGTGCATTCAACTGAATATGGGTTGAAAATGATTTGCAAATCATTGTATTCCGTTTATATTTACATCTAACACAATTTCCCAACTCATATGGAAACAGGGTTTGTAAGATATATCAGACAAAAACCTCGCCGAGGAAGTCTCCCTGCAAGTGTCGGAGCGACATGAATTTAGTGCGAGTGTGTGCGCACATGTGGCTGGTTTGTCTCCTTCTGAGACACCGGTAACCCAATCTGTGCCCAATCAATACACTGCCCCGAGCCTGTTGAATAAATACATTATTCAAAGTTAGGAATCAGGGGATCAGATGTATTGCTAAAGACACTATCAATGCCATGAGAGCAGCTGCCTGCTCCTCATTAGCTACACCATCATTCTGCAGCTTCACTTCACCCGCCCCTCTCCATCTTTTTTTTTTCTTTTCGGGCCTTTCGATCAAAGCTGGCCTTTCTGCCACAGCTTCCCACCAGGGGGGAAGTTCCTCGCCCTCACCTACAACAACACGGCGTGCTGGGAGTCGCTCTCTGGTGCGCAACATACGGGTGCAAAAGCAGGAACACACACATGCACGGTTCCCTCTCTTGTCTTCTTAAAAGGTGCATTGAAGCAGTGGTTCTCAAATGGGGGTACGTGTACCCTTGGGGGTACTTGAAGGTATGCCAAGGGGTACGTGAGATTTTTTTAAAATATTCTAAAAATAGCAACAATTCAAAAATCCTTTATAAATATATTTATTGAATAATACTTCAACAAAATGTGAATGTTAGTTCATAAACTGTGGAGAAAAAAAAATACATTAATGCAATATTCAGTGTTGACAGCTAAATTTTTGTGGACATGTTCCATAAATATTGATGTTAAAGATTTCTTTTTTTGTGAAGAAATGTTTAGAATTAAGTTCATGAATCCAGATGGATCTCTATTACAATCCCCAAAGAGGGCACTTTAAGTTGATGATTACTTCTATGTGTAAAAATCTTTATTTATAATTGAATGACTTGTTTATTTTTCAACATGTTTTTAGTTATTTTTATATATATTTTTTCCATATAGTTCAAGAAAGACCACTACAAATGAGCAATATTTTTGCACTGTTATACAATTTAATAAATCAGAAACTGATGACATAGTGCTGTATTTTACATCTTTATCTCTTTTTTTCAACCAAAAATGCTTTGCTCTGATTAGGGGGTACTTGAATTTAAAAAAAATGTTCACATGGGGTACATCACCGAAAAAAGGTTGAGAACCACTGCATTAAAGGACACCCAATTATGCAAAACTGACGTTTTAATGATGTTCTAACAGCAATAGACTGTCTTTAAAATGGGGCGGCATAGCTCAGTTGGTAATGTGGCCGTGCCAGCAACTTGAGGGTTGCAGGTTCGATCCCCGCTTCCGCCATCCTAGTCACTGCCGTTGTGTCCTCGGGAAAGACACTTTACCCACCTGCTCCCAGTGCCACCCACACGTTTAAATATAACTTAGATATTGGGTTTCACTATATAAAGCGCTTTGAGTCACTAGAGAAAAAGTGCTATATAAATATACTTCACAAAAAAAAAGTAAAAACTGAAATCTAAGCATGAAAAAAATAAAAATCATGATGCTGAGCGCATATCATGATGTCAAGATAATGGAACTAGCGTTTGACTTAATTAAAGAATATTTTTCAACTTATTGAGCAAAAAGGTCTCATTTTTCTTCTAACAAGAAAAGTGCACTTGTTATTAGTGAGAATGTACTTATTTTAAGGTAATTTTGGGTTCATTGAGGTTGTACCTTACAACCCTAATGAGCACTGAATGCGATAAAAATCTTTTGCTATGAGGCTGCAACGATTATTCAATGAAATTGATCAGAATAAAGTTTTATATTCAGATTTTTCGATTAATTGTTTAATGAGAGTACCTAATAAAAATTGATACAATTGTATGAAGTTCCTATGATCGTTTTATTTATTTATTTGTCAATTAAACATTCCTACCCAAAGGTAACCGATGGCAAAGTATGAGAAGCTTCTCGCCACAGGCTAATTTTGCAACCCTGGTCCCTGGTTAGGTTAGGTAAAAAACATACAAAAGGATTATGAAAAATACATATCACACTTCTGATTTTCCTTTAGCCACTTTTTCAGTCGGGTGGACAAATGTTTAATGTCCGACTGTGACTGTGTCACGGATGTGAGGCCTTCACTGAGAACGCAGACTGACCCAGAATTTATATAATCATCAAAACTCATCATGTTATATTTTTGGGTAATATGGCAGTGATGATGCTTCATTGGTTTGAGGTCAAATATCTTAAGTGTTTGTTAATGTAGTCATGAAAATAAAGAAAACCCATTGAATGAGAAAGTGTGTCCAAACTTTTGACCTGTACTGTATGTTAGAAATACAATTTCAATGTTGATTACAGTTAAATAATAAAGGTTAGAACCTTTATTATTTAATTCTAATCAACATTAAAATTGCCTGTTTAACATACATTGATTATAATTAAATAATAAAGGTTACAACCAGGCTTCACTGTGGAAGAGGGGTTAGTGCGTCTGCCTCACAATACGAAGGTCCAGAGTAGTCAGGGTTTAATCCCGGGCTCGGGATCTTTCTGTGTGGAGTTTGCATGTTCTCCCCGTGACTGCGTGGGTTCTCTCCGGGTACTCCGGCTTCTTCCCACTTCCAAAAACATGCACCTGGGGATAGGTTGATTGGCAACACTAAATTGGCCCTAGTGTGTGAATGTGAGTGTGAATGTTGTCTGTCTAGCTATGTTGGCGTTGTGGTGAGGTGGTGACTTGTCCAGGGTGTACACCGCCTTCTGCCCAATCGTAGCTGAGATAGGCACCAGCGCCACTCACAACCCCAAAGGTAATAAGTGGTAGAAAATGGATGGATGGATGGAGGTTACAACCAGCAGACAAATTGTATTTCCCCTAAAATGCGCATTAAGGCTGCAAAATGTGTTTTATCCGATTACTCAATTATGAAAATAATTGATAGCTGCAGTCATATTCATCACCTCCCTCACCTGTTTAGCATACCCGGCAACATATGCAAGTCAAAATAGGGTTGGACGACTTCCTAATTCCGATTTTTCTATCCAAAACCGCAATTTGATTGGTGATATTTATATTTTGTACATAAAAAATGCTTAAATCTGCAAAAGTAACGAGTGAAGGAAGACCTGTTTCTTTTAGAACATGGGTGTCAAACTCTGGCCCGCCGTCTATTTTCATTTTGCCGTTGAGGCAATATCAAATTAACATTAGAGCTGGCCCGCCGGTATTATACAGCGGCGGTGTAGCTGTAACACCGCATTCACCGCTAATACTCATACTTGCTAACCCTCACCCCCGATTTTCCAAGGAGACTCCCAAATTTCAATGCCCCTTCCGAAAATCACCAGGGGGCAACCATTCTCCCGATTCCCATCTGGACAACAATATTGGGGGCGTGCCTTAAAGGCACTGCCTCAAGCATCCTCTAAAACCTTTCGTCCTACGTAGAAACAGCGTGCCGGCCTAGTCACATGATATATGTGGCTTTAACACAATGCAAGCTTGGTCAACAGCCATACAGGTCACACTGAGGGTGGCCGTATAAACAACTTTAAGACTGTTACAAATATGCGCCACACTGTGAACCAACACTAAACGAGAATGACAAGTAAATTTCGGGAGAACACCCGCACTGTAACACAACATAAACACAACAGAACAAATACACAGAACCCCTTGCAGCACTACCTCTTCCTGGACGCTACAATATACAAATGTATTATTAGCCTGTGGGAAAAGTTAATTTTGATATTTACCTGAGAAGGCTGCAAATAGAAAAGAGGCATTCAATTTCTTTTTAAATTTGATTTGATATGCCATTGCTATTTTTAAATTATTAGTATTATTTAAAACTCGATTTTGCATGTCACTATAAAGTTATATTAGTCTCGCTTGTTCAATATTCAATGCAAAACTTGTTTGGGTCCCTATTAAAATGTTCATTTGTTCAACCTTGGCCCTTTGTCTCCATCATGCTCTTAAACTGATGAAATAACTGATGAAACCCTACAATGTTTATAATGTAAGCATAAAATAATATAAAGCAAGTAACTATTTAATATGACATAAACCTTTATGTCTTGTTATGTTTATCATTTGTAGAATGCGTGTTTGGTCCACTTTTGAATAAAAGAGGTGCTCAAACAGTTGCTTTTGAAGCTTTCATGACATCAAGAAGAAGAAAAAACTCCTTCTGGGTGTACATTATAACGCCTTGGACACGGCTTAATAAGAAAAAAAAAAAGAAAAGCAGGCTTCTCTACAAGTCTTAAAATAACACTTGGAAGCTGTAGGTCCGAATTTGTTTTTTCTTCCATGGATAGGCTAACTTAGCATTATATTGCTGCTAAAATGTGTGTATTATGTTAGTACTGTAGCTTTGCCAATGTTACTAATGTTTGTGTGTCACTCCTCAATGTTGTTGTATGGCAGAACTATTCAACTGGCGGCCCGAGGGCCAAATCCGGCCTGGAAATGACGCCATACCCCTAGTTCAGTTCAAAAGTTGGGAAGACTAACATTTTTGCAGCAAATTCCTAAAAACACTAGAGTGCTCCTGTTGTATAAAGGAACTTTGACCACTGCGGTGGTATAGCTCGGTTGGTAGAGCGGCCGTGCCAGCAACTTGAGGGTTGCGGGTTCGATCCCCGCTTCCGCCATCCTAGTCACTGCCGTTGTGTCCTTGGGCAAGACACTATACCCACCTGCTCCCAGTGCCACCCACACTGGTTTGAAATGTAACTTGGATATTGTGTTTCACTATGTAAAGCGCTTTGAGTCATTAGAGAAAAAGCGCTATATAAAAATAGTTCACTTCACTTCACTGCGAACATTTTCCCAGACAAATGTTCTTTTTTCTCACAATAACAACATTTCCCTTACATTCATGTCAATTTCCCTGACATTATCTAGCATTTTGTTGTGGCACATGCGCATTCTGCGGATCCAACCAGAGGACCCGCTGACAGCGCACCCCAGACACGCCCCCACGCTCATCAAGCGGACCACACCCACTCCCCGCCGCTGCCGGCCGCAGTCCACGCCTGACACACCTGTGACTGATGAAGTGAAGCTGTTTAAAGGGACCAGTGGACCAAAGATCGGCGCGGGAACTTAGTTCTCAAATGACTCTCAGTAAGCGATCATCTTGTTTTATGCAATCCTGCTGTGTGTTTTCTTGTGTCGCCCCCGCAGTACCCTCCGTCGTCTTTAAGGTGAGCTGTGCGTCTCAACTTTTTCCCTGGATCTCCCTCTGGACTCTGACTGCCTCCCTCAATGCTTGACTCCCCCCGCTTGGACACGGATCTTGTCGCTTCGCTCCTGCCCTAAGGACTTCCGCGTTCCTTCGCTCTAGTCAACACGTTGGTAACACACACTTCAATTAAATACTTCACATAGTCTTACACCATACATACTCTTGGGTTTTTGACACACACCATTCTATAGCTTATTAGTATTGTTTATTACTATTATTATTATTATTAGTATTATATATAGATATAGCTTCACGGTGGAAGAGGGGTTAGTGCGTCTGCCTCACAATACGAAGGTCCTGCATTCCTGGGTTCAAATCCAGGCTCGGGATCTTTCTGTGTGGAGTTTGCATGTTCTCCCCATGAATGCGTGGGTTCCCTCCGGGTACTCCGGCTTCCTCCCACTTCCAAAGACATGCACCTGGGGATAGGTTGATTGGCAACACTAAATTGGCCCTAGTGTGTGAATGTGAGTGTGAATGTTGTCTGTCTATCTGTGCTGGCCCTGCGATGAGATGGCGACTTGTCCAGGGTGTACCCTGCCTTCCGCCCGATTGTAGCTGATATAGGCGCCAGCACCCCCCGCGACCCCAAAAGGGCATAAGCGGTAGAAAATGGATGGATATATAGATATATTTACTATATATTAAATCTCTGTACACTACTGCCACCTGGTGTCCGTTTGCCGTCACCTCCGTTTAGTTAAACATAACACATCTAACAGCTGGTTCCGTTTTATTGGCTGATTATGTGACTCCATCTGCGGTTATGTAAACGCAGAAATTATACGGTTGTAATTTTTTTTGATGAGTTCAGTGATTATTAATTAGACTTACTAAAATTAAAAAAATAACCATGGTGAGATCTGAAACGTCTAGTAGACATGCTCCTTTTCACTCATTCGCTCCTCATTTGTTTCACTGTCACAAGGTCAGGAATCTGCATGCACGTTGCGCATTTTTTTTTTAATTATTATATTTTCATAATAGTGAGATGCCATAATAGAAAAATGGAAACCAACATTTGATTAATTGTCTATTGTCCTGATATAGTGTACAAAACCCAAAACCAGTGAAACTGATACATTGTGTAAATGGTAAATAAAAACAGAATACAATAGACTGCAAAGACAAGATGTTAAATGTTCGAAGTGAGAATCTTATTTTTTTTTGTGCAAATAATCATTACCTTAAAATTTAATGGTAGCAATACATTGCAAAAAAATTGGCACAGGGGCATTTTTACCACTGTGTTACATGGCCTTTCCTTTTACGTTTGGGAACTGAGGAGGCCAATTTTTGAAGCTTTTCAGGTGGAATTCTTTCCCATTCTAACTTGATGTACAGCTTAAGTTGTTCAACAGTCCGGTGTCTCCGTTGTGGTATTTTAGGCTTCATAATGCGCCACAGACATTTTCAATGGGAAACAGGTCTGGACTGCAGGAAGGCCAGTCTAGTACAAACACTCTTTTACTATGAAGCCACGCTGTTGTAACACGTGACTTGGCATTGTCTTGCTGAAATAAGCAGGGGCATCCATGATAACGTTGCTTGGATGGCAACATGTGTTGCTCCAAAACCTTTATGTACCTTTCAGCATTAATGGTGCCTTCACAGATGTGTAAGTTACCCATGCCTTGGGCACTAATACACCCCCATACCCTCACAGATACTCACTTTTTAACTTTGCGTCTATAACAGTCCGGATGATTCTTTTCCTCTTTGTTCTGGAGAACACAACGTGCGCAGTTTCCAAAAACAATTTGAAATGTGCACTCGTCAGAGCAGAGAGCACTTTCCAACTTTGCATCATTTCATCTTCGATGAGCTCGGGCCCAGCGAGGGGCATTTCTGGGTATTGTTGATAAATGGCTTTCGCTATGCACAGTGGAGTTTTAACTTACTCTTACAGATGTAGCAACAGACTGTAGTTCCTGACAGTAGTTTTCTGAAGTGTTCCTGAACCCGTGTGGTGATATCCTTTACACACAGATGTTGCTTTTTGATGCAGCCCCGCCTGAGGGATCGATGGTCCGTAATATCATCGCTTACGTGCAGTGATTTCTACAGATTCTCTGAAACTTTTGACGATGTTACGAATGGTAGATGGGGAAATCCCTAAGTTCCTCGCAATAGCTTGTTGAGAAATGTTGTTCTTAAACTGTTGGACAATTTGCTCACGCATTTGTTCACAAAGTGGTGACCCTTGCCCCATCCTTGTTTGTGAATCACTGAGCATTTCATGGAAGCTGCTTTTATACCAAATCATGGAACCCACCCGTTCCCAATGAGCCTGTTCACTTGTGGGATGTTCCAAAGAAGTGTTTGATTTCTCAGTCTTTTTTGCCACTTCAGCCAGCTTTTTTTGAAGCATGTTGCAGGCATCACATTCCAAAATGAGCTAATATTTCCAAAAAATAACAACGTTTTCCAGTTCGAATGTTAAGTATCTTGTCTTTGCAGTCTATTCAATTGAATATGGGTTAAAAATTATTTGCAAATATTTGTATTCTGTTTTTATTTATGATTTACACAATGTGCCCACTTCTTTGAAAAATAGTGGCTAATAGAGATGCGCGGTTTGCGGTCTCATCCGCGGATAAACCGTTGACATGACGAAAAAATAGATTTTAATTAGATTCGGGCGCCATCCGGAAATATTTGATATGCATGGTTCTGTATCCTTTGCCATTCAAAGTGGCATTTAGGACCTGTGTCATAAAGCGAAAGAAGACAATAGGAGACGCTATTATTCTCCTGAATGACTGCCGGTAGTCACCCAGATAATAAATATTAGAGCGTACTATGAAGCCATATTGTGTGTGGCTTCCGCAGCAACACGCACGCGACTGCAAGGCATACTGGGTGACAGAGTACACTAATGGTTGTGATATAAACAATTTTAACACTCTTAGTAATATGCGCCACGCTGTGAAGCCACACCAATTAAGAACGACAAACACATTTCGGGAGAACATCCGCACAGTAACACAACATAAACGCAACACAAAAAATACCCATAATCCTTTGTATTCATGACACTTCCTGACTATTTTATACACCCCTAGCAGGAGCCCCACCCGCGTCGGTAAGGTGGGCTGGGTTTGGGGGGGGGGGGGTGTAAAATATATTCAGGATGTGTCATAAATACAAAGGATTATGGGTATTTGTTGTGTTGGGTTTATGTTGTGTTACTGTGAGGATGTTCTCCCGAAATGTGTTTGTCAATCTTGTTGGGTCTGGCTTCACAGCGTGGCGCATATTACTAAGAATGTTAAAATTGTTTATATCACAACCATCAGTGTACTCTGTATCACCCAGTATGCCTTTCAATCTTGAATGTGTAAATGCGGAAGCTGCACACAACATGTTGCCGGACCAACAATCGGTTCATACATGTTGTTGAAGGTGTTTAAGGCAATGGTTTCACAGCACGCCCATATTCTTGTAATCAGGATGAACGCTATTGGATAGTCGCGGGAACGTTAGCGCCTCCAATTGTCATCATTACTCTGTGAAACAGGTTTAAATAGCTCTGTGAATGGTAAAAGTAGACAACCTCTGATGTATTTCAGCTGGCGGTTGGCGGGCGGGTACGGTCCTAATAAAATGTTGGTCCGGGTGGACGGCGGGTGGATGACGACTTTGGAGATGCGGATGATATAATTGCCTATCCCTGCATCTCTAGTGGCTAATATGCACAAAAGTGTCTCTTGGGGAAACACACCCTTTTGGACAAAAACAGCTCATTAGCATTAAAGCTGCAGACACACAACGTCTTAGGAAATGCAATTTTTTAAACTGTCTAAATTCCAAAATCATATTTGAAATAGTTGGAAAGACAGCATAGCATGAGAAGTGTAATAATTACGTGATGGAGGAGGCAAGGGGCGCGTGCAAACAAGCTCCCAGCGATCGAGGAGGACGGGGAATGTTGTCCAGAGTAAACAGCGTGCTCGCATTGAGCAAACACATTATGCTTTGGGAGCTACATTTTCCACATACAAACAGACACCAGAACAAACAAGCGCCACAGCTTGCATGCATATGTACGAGATCCCCCACCTGTAAGCTTTTATCTGAAGGCCTGCTACTTCCTCTGGTGTTGTTGACCTCAAACACTCCTCTCATTTGGCCCGCGTCGCTCCAATTAAAGACCCGAGCAACACTGCAGAGACACCCGGCATCGAGCGTTTTATAAGCCCTGATGCTCGACTAATCGTGGCAGCAAATGTTTGTTGACTGCTTTCCTTTGTCTCTCTTAATGGAGGGTTGTTGGTTTCTCTTTGAAAAAAGCAGAGTTCTTCCACTCAGAACTGGAAGTCGTCCTGTCGAAACATCTGGTGATGACTCAGGCTGGGAAATCAGAAACACATCACATGCGATTCATTATCCTGAGGTCGGCCTGTAGCGGGCAAATTGGACTTTGTATATTTTCAGGCGGTCCCATGCATATACATGGGACCCGGCTGTGATGACACATAGGGCCCATGAAAGTGTTTCCAGTGTTTGTGTCTCACTTCAAAGGGGGCTGATGGGCACCTCCACTGGTGATGTGACACAGGAAACACTTTGGGCCAATCCTCTCCACCCTCACCTGTACGCCCCTACAAGTCCCCGGTCAGGTTTTAACCTGCCTTTCTAAACATCACCGCTGCTAATTAACTAATTACATGCCAATGAAAGCATCGAGTACATACCAGAGGTTGCGAGGTAACCCCATGCCTCACGAGTGGGTCTATAGCAGTTTTTTTCAACCTTTTTTTTCTCGAGTCAAGGCTCATTTTTTGCATTGACAAAATCCACAGGCACACCACCAGCAGAAATTATTAAAAAAACAAAACTTAGTTGACAGTACAAAGTCGTTGTCGCTATTGTTGGATATGACTGCTGCAACCGGGGGCCCCCTCACTCTGCAAACACAATGAGAAATATCTATGGAGGCTGCAGCATAAAAGTCATATATTTACAAAACAAATAGGGTGTTAAATGTATGAAGACATATTTAAAAATTAAGGCATTGCTTACATATTTAAGTTCAAGTTACATAGAAAGACAATTGAAGAAAATATTCAATCTAACAGTGAACTGTTAGATTAAAAAAAAAGAGTCAAATAAGATTATTTAAAGATTTTATTTATTTTTAATGTCATTAAAAATATATCTTTCTTTATATTTCAATGATGGAAGAGTCAGAATTTTAACATAATACTGAAAATAAATTAAGAAAGTCACAATTTAGATACAGTACTAGCCAAATGTTTGGACACACCTTCTTCTCATTCAATGCCTTTTCTTTATTTTCATGACTAGTTACATTTTATATTGTTACTGAAGGCATCAAAACTATGAATGAACACATGTGGAGTTATGTAATTAACGAAAAAAAGGTGAAATAACTAAAAACATATTTTATATTCTAGTTTCTTCAAAATAGCCACCCTTTGCTCTGATTGCTTTTGTGCACACTCTTGGCATTCTCTCGATGAGCTTCAAGAGGTAGTCACCTGAGAGGGTTTTCACTTTACAGGTGTGCTTGAAGCTCATCGAGAGAATGCCGAGAGTGTGCAAAGCAGAATTGTTTCTGACCTCATGTGGTTATATCCTTTACACACTGCTGTCGGTTTTTGATGCAGTCATGCCTGAGAGATCGAAGGTCACAGGCATTCAATGTTACGTGCAGTGATTTCTTCAGATTCTCTGAACCTTTTGATGATATTACGGACCGTAGATGGTGAAATCCCTAAATACTTTGCAATAGCTCGTTGAGAAATGTTGTTCTTAAAATGTTCAACAGTTTGTTCACGCATTTGTTCACAAAATGGTGACCCTCGCCCCATCCTTGTTTGTGAATGACTGAGCATTTCACGGAAGCTGTTTTTATATCCAATCATGGCACCCACCTGTTCACAATTAGCTTATTTACCTATGGGCTGTTCCAAAAAGTGTTTAATGAGTATTCCTCAACATTCTCAGTCTTTTCTGCCATTTCTGCAAGCTTTGTTGAAACATGTTGTATGCAGGCATCAAATTCCAAATGAGCTCATATTTTCAAAATATACAACGTTTTATAGTTTGAACATTAAGTATCTTGTCTTTGTAGCCTATTCAATTGAATATAGGTTGAAAAGGATTTGCAAGTCATTGTATTCTGTTTTTATTTACGATTTACAAAACGTGTTAACTTCAATTGTTTTGGGGTTTGTACATTTTATTTGTTGGCGCCTGTCAAAACACACCAAAAGTCATCTTACAGGCAATAAACATAATCACAATCAAGAAATCACTAAAAGTAAGCAATTAATAATAAGATAGAACAATCAAAAAATAAAAATCAGTCATCGAAAAAGGTAAGCACTTTTGAAGACGTATGTTTTGAGTTGTGATTTGAAGGTGTCAACTAAGTCAAGCAGACAGATGTTGAGGTAATGAGTTGTATAGTCTGGTTTGTTTGTTTGTCATTTAGTTAATGGTGGTAGTAGTACACCCTGGGTGTCACGTTGAGGGGGCCGCAGCTCACTACAGGGTTCGTTCTCCCGGGATGCAGACGGACCACTCCGGACAAGGCGTCCAGGTAGGAACATGATTTAATGATAAAAAAATAACACGCAGTACCAAAAAAAAAAACAAGTATAGGGATGCATGCCGATCGCATGGAGAGCGAAGGAAAAAACTTAAAGCAGGAATCATGAGCTAGGAAACACGAAGACCAAACGGAAGAGGTTGCATACAGCAAATAATAAAGCCAGGCCGACTGACCGGCAAAGGCAGGATTTAATATTCCCTCGGATTAGTGCTCCGAAAACAGGTAACAGTGCAATAAGCAATACCAATAAGCACCCATGGTAACTAAAAACAAACAAGGATGCACAAAAACAGGAACTAAGGGAGTCGAAAACTAACAGAATATAGCAACACATGATCCGGGCAACGGATCATAACACTGGGCCTGTTTTGCCGCCAATGGAACTGGTGCTTTACAGAGTGTAAATGGGACAGTGAAAATTTTTTCAGGACAACCTAAAATCATCAGTCCGGAGGTTGGGTCTGGGGCACAGCTGGGTGTTCCAACAGGACAATGACCCCCCCAAACACACGTCAAAAGTGATAAAGGAATGGCTAAATCAGGCTAGAATTAAGGTTTTAGAATGGCCTTCCCAAGGTCCTGACTTAAAGGGGAACATCATCACCAGACCTATGTAAGCATCAATATATACCTTGATGTTGCAGAAAAAGGACCATATATTTTTTTAACCGATTTCCGAACTCTAAATGGGTGAATTTTGGCGAATTAAACGCCTTTCTATTATTCGCTCTCGTTGTGACGTCACATAGGTAATCAATCCACCATTTTCTCAAACACATTAAAAACACAGAGTCAAATCAGCTTTGTTATTTTCCGTTTTTTTGACTGTTTTCCTTTACCATGGAGACATCATGCCTCGTCAGTGTGTTGTCGGAGGGTGTAACAACACGATCAGGGACGGATTCAAGTTGATTTAAGTGGAGTGTGCATCAATTAGCATGGCATGCTAATCGATGCTAACATGCTATTTAGGCTAGCTGTATGTACATATTGCATCGTTATGCCTCTTTTGTAGTTATATTTGCATCCAGCCTTTCCCTCCACCCACATTTAATGCCAAACAAACACATACCAATCGACGGATTTAAGTTGCACCAGTGTCAAAAGATGCGAAAGTCCCTCGTTTGGACATTTTACCGGTGATGATACGACAGAGATGGCACAGAGAAACGTGTGGATAACCGGCAACACTCAAAGCAGATGCATTTCCAACGATAAAGTCAACAAAATCACAAAGGTGAATTATGTTGATGTTATTGACTTATGTGCTAATCAGACATATTTTGTCGCGGCATGACTGCCAGCTAATCGATGCTAACATGCTATTTAGGCTAGCTGTATGTACATTTGTAGCTATATTTGCATCCAGCCTTTCCCTCTACCCACATTTAATGCCAAACAAACAATTACCAATCGACGGATTTAAGTTGCTCCAGTGGTCAAAAGATGCAATCGTTGGTTAGAAGACAATCGCCGAATAGCTTCAATAGCTATTCGCTCAATAGCTTCAGTTTCTTCTTCAATTTAATTTTCGCTATCTGCCTCCACACTCCAACCATCCATTCCAATACATGCGTAATCTGTTGAAACGCTTAAGCCGCTGAAATCCGAGCTAATGTCACTATATCTTGCTGTGCTATCCGCCATGTTGTTTGTATTGGCATCACTAGATGACGTCACAGGAAAATGGACGGTGGATTTACAGATAGCGAAAATCAGGCACTTTAAAGCCTTTTTTCGGGATATTCCATAATGGGTAAAATTTAGAAAAAAACTTTGAAAAATAAAATAAGCCACTGGGAAAAGATTTTTATTGGTTTTATCCCTTCTGAAATTGTGATAATGTTCCCCTTTAGACGTGTGGACAATGCTGAAAAAACAAGTCCATGTCAGAAAACCAACACATTTTGCTGAACTGCACCAATTTCGTCAAAAGGAGTGGTCAAAAATTCAACCAGAAGCTTGTGGATGGCTACCAAAAGCGCCTTATTGCAGTGAAACTTGCCAAGTGACATGTAACCAAATATTAACATTGCTGTATGTATTCTTTTGACCCAGCAGATTTGCTCACATTTTCAAGTAGACCCATAAGAAATTCATAAAAGAACCAAACTTCATGAATGTTTTTTTTTTGTGACCAAGAAGTATGTGCTCCAATCACTCTATCACAAAAAACTAAGAGTTGTAGAAATTATTGGAAACACAAGACAGCTATGACATTATGTTCTTTACAAGTGTATGTAAACTTTTGACCATGACTGTAAGTTTTGACACACCTCATTTGCAACAGGCCGTCTTATTGGATACTTTTCTTCGGCACTTCACAGGATCAACGTGGCTACAGCAGCAGATTACCACGGCACCTCTGTAGTTTCACAGGAAGTTGTGGGCTGCTGTGGCTGCAGTGACTGCATCACTGGAGGCAAGATCAAGTGATTCAGGTTATGGTAACTGCAGTAAGTGATGTAATACTTGCTGAATGTGTCAGAGGGTTCAGCCTAGTGGACACAGAATGATGTCACCACTTCAGGATTTGAGTAAAACAGGAAATACTCTGTGTAGACGAAAGTATCCGGACACATGGTCAGTAGTGAAAATGGAATGTAGCAAAACAGCTTTTATTCGTCAGAGGTTCCTAAAGTTGGATGAGAAGTCAAAATCTTTCGTCCCAAAAATGAGGTCAAGGTTGCCCAATTGGGTTAAAGTCTGAAGGATACATACTTGGTCACTCCATCGCCTCCACCATCCTCAACAAGGTACTTGATATCTTGGAGGTGTGTTTGGGCTCATCGTGTTGCAAAACCTGACACTTTCTACTTCACAATGTCACAGTCCACGTTGGAATTCATGTTGTCTGCAATGCACCTTTGCTCTTAAAAGCCAGCGGCACTCATGCAGTTCCAGTGCATGGCATTATCCCCACCATGCACGAAACTATATCTTGCCGGTTGTTCAAACAATATTGTCTCTGTGCTGACTCATTTTAGTGGACTATATATATATATATATATATATATATATATATATATGTATATATATATATATGTACAAACCCCGTTTCCACATGAGTTGGGAAATTGTGTTAGATGTAAATATAAACAGAATACAATGATTTGCAAAACATTTTCAACCCATATTCAGTTGAATATGCTACAAAGACAACATATTTGGTGTTCAAACTGATAAAGATTTTTTTTGGTGCAAATAATCATTAAATTTAGAATTTGATGCCAGCAACATGTGACAAAGAAGTTGGGAAAGGTGGCAATAAATACTGATAAAGTTGAATAATGCTCATCAAACACTTATATGGAACATCCCACAGGTGTGCAGGCTAATTGGGAACAGTTGGGTGCCATGATTGGGTACAGTATAAAAGCAGCTTCCATGAAATGCTAAGTAATTCAGAAACAAAAATGGGGTGAGGGTCACCACTTTGTAAGCAAAATGTCGAACAGTTTTAGAACAACATTTCTCAAAGTGCTATTGAAAGGAATTTAGGGATTTTACCATCTACGGTCCGTAAAATCCTCAAAACGTTCAGAGAAACTGGAGAAATCACTGCACATAAGCGATGATATTACGGACTTTTGATCCCTCAGGCGGTACTGCATCAAAAACCGACATTAGTGTGTAAAGGATATCACCACATGGGCTCAGGAACACTGTTACTGTCAGTAACTACAGTTGGTCGCTACATCTGTAAGTACAAGTTAAAACTCTACTATGCAAAGCGAAAGCCACTTATCAACAACACCAAGGAACGCCGCCGGCTTCGCTGGGCCCGAGCTCATCTAAGATGGACTGATGCAAAGTGGAAAAATGTTCTGTGGTCTAACGAGTCCACATTTCAAATTATATATATATATATACATATATATATATATATATATATATATATATATATATATATATATATATATATATATATATAATATATACGTACAAACTCCGTTTCCATATGAGTTGGGAAATTGTGTTAGATGTAAATATAAACAGAATAAAATGATTTGCAAATCCTTTTCAACCCATATTAAATTGAATGCACTACAAAGACAAGATATTTGATGTTCAAACTCATATATATTTTTTTTTCAAATAATAATTAACTTAGAATTTCATGGCTGCAACACGTGCCAAAGTAGTTGGAAAAGGGCATGTTCACCACTGTGTTACATCACATTTTCTTTTAACAACACTCAAGAAACGTTTGGAAACTGAGGAAACTAGTTGTTGAAGTTTTGAAAGTGGAATTCTTTACTATTTTTGCTTTATGTACAACTTAAATTGTTTAGCAGTCCGGGGTTTTGTTGTGGTATTTTACGCTTCATAATGCGCCACACATTTTCGATGGGAGACAGGTCTGGAATGCAGGCGGGCCAGAAAAGTACCCAAACTCTTTTTTACGAAGCCACACTGTTGTAACACGTGGCTTGGCATTGTTTTGCTGAAATAAGCAGGGACGTCCATGATAACGTTGCTTGGATGACAAAACCTGTATGGACCATTCAGTATTAATGGTGCCTTCACAGATGTGTAAGTTACCCATGTCTTGGGCACTAATACACCCCCATACCATCACAGATGCTGGCTTTTGAACTTTGCGCCTGTAACAATCCGGATGGTTAGCTTCCTCTTTGTTCCGGAGGACATTACGTCCACAGTTTCCAAATATAATTTGAAATGTGGACTCATCAGACCACAGAACACTTTTCCACTTTGCATCAGTCCATCTTAGATGAGTTCAGGCCCAGCAAAGCCCGCAGCGTTCCTCCTTGTTGTTTATAAATGGCATTCAAATGCATAGTAGAGCTTAACTTGCATTTACAGATGTAGTGGCCAACTGTAGTTACTGAAAGTGGTTTTCTGAAGTGTTCCTGAGCCCATGTGGTGATATCCTTTACACACTGATGTTGGTTTTTGATGCAGTACCGCCTGAGGGATCAAAGGTTCGTAATATCATCGCTTACGTGCAGTGATTTCTCCAGATTCTCTGAATCTTTTGATGATTATACGGAGCGTGGATAGTAAAATCCCTCAATTTCTTGCAATAGCTCCTTGAGAAATGTTGTTCTTAAACTGTTCGACAATTTGCTTACAAATTGATGACCCTCGCCCCATCCTTGTTTCTGAATTACTTGGCATTTCATAGAAGCTGATTTTATACCCAATCATGGCACCCACCTGTTCCCAATTAGCCTGCACACCTGTGGGATGTTCCATATAAGTGTTTTATGAGCATTCCTCAACTTTATCAGTATTTATTGCAAACTTTCCCAACTTCTTTGTCACGTGTTGCTGGCATCAAATCCCAATGTTAATGATTATTTCCAAAAAAAAAAGAAAAGTTTTAACATCAAATATGTTGTCTTTGTGGCATATTCAACTGAATATGGGTTGAAAAGGATTTGCAAATCATTGTATTGTATTGTAAAATAAAGTTTATGAGTTTGAACATCAAATATCTTGTCTTTATAGCGCATTCAACTGAATATGGGTTGAAAATTATTCGCAAATCATTGTATTCCGTTTATATTTACATCTAACACAATTTCCCAACTCATATGGAAACAGGGTTTGTAGATTGTAGTACCATTTCTGGCCAGATTCTTACATATGGCTCCTTTAACTTACTTTTCCAATTTCCTTCATTGCACCGCTTTTGCAATCGTGCTATAGCCGAAAATTATGGCGTTTGCATTTGTTGTTACTTTTCTTGGCTACCGTAACTGCCCAAAGGTAGGTTCTCTGATGGGCCGCTCTCAGGAACTCAGTGATTTCTAGCGTGGAACTGTCATTGGATGCCACCTGTGCAACAAATCTGAAATTTCCTCGCTCTTGAATATTCCAAAGTCAACTGTCGGCTTTATTATAAGAAAATGGAAGAGTTTGGGAACAACAGCAATTCAGCCACAAAGTGGTAGGCCACTTTTTGCAAAGCCAGTTGCTACAGAGCTCCAAACTTCATTTGACCTTCCAATTAGCCCACGTACAGTACGCAGAAAGATTCATTGAATGGGTTTCCATGGCCGTGCGGCTGCATCTAAGCCATACATCACCAAGTCCAATCCAAAGCATGGGATGCAGTGGTGTAAAGCACGTAGCCACTGGACTCCAGAGCAGTGGAGACGCCTTCTCTGGAGTAATGAATTACACTTCTCCATCTGGCAAGCTGATGGACGAGTCTGGGTTTGGAGGTTGCCAGGAGAACGCTACATTTTGGACTGCATTGTGCCAAGTGTGAAATTTGGGGAAGGAAGAATTATGCTGTGGGGTTGGTTTTCAGGGGTTGGCCCCTTAGTTCCAGTGAAAGGTACTTTGAATGCTCCAGGATATATTTTGGACAATTCCATGTTCCCGACCTTGTGGGAACAGTTGCTCTTCCAACATGACTGTACAGCAGTGCACAAAGCAAGGTCCATAGAGATATGGACGACAGAGTCTGGTGTGGAGGAACTTGACTAGCCTGCACAGAGTCCTGACCTGAACCCGATAGAACACATTTGGGATGAATTCGAACGGAGATTGAGAGCCAGGCCTTCTCGACCAACATCAGTGTGTGACTTCACCAATGCGCTTTTGGAAGAATGGTGCAACAATTACTATAAACACACTCGTGGACAACCTTCCCAGAAGAGTTGAATCACGCTTTTCCATCTGGAAATCTGATGGACCAGTCTGGGTTTGGAGGTTGACAGGAGAACGCTACATTTCGGACTGCATTGTGCAGAGTGTGAAATTTGGGGGAGGAGGAATTATGCTGTGGGGTTGGTTTTCAGGAGTTGGCCCATTTCACTTAGTTCCAGTGAAAGGTACTTTGAATGCTGTGGGCTATATTTTGCACAATTCCATGTTCCCGACCTTGTGGGAACAGTTGCTCTTCCAACATGACTGTGCAGCAGTGCACAAAGCAAGGTCCATAAAGACATGAATGACAGAGTCTGGTGTGGAGGAACTTGACTGGCCTACACAGAGTCCTGACCTGAACCAGATAGAACAGCTTTTGGATTATTTAGAACGGAGACTGAGAGCCAGGCCTTCTCGACAAACATCAGTGTGTGACCTCACCAATGCACTTTTGGCAGAATGGTGCAAAAATTCCTATAAACACACTCGTGGACAACCTTACCAGAAGAGTTGAAGCTGTAATAGCTGCAAAAGGTGGACCGACGTCATATTGAACCCGATGGGTTAGGAATCGGATGGCACTGCAAGTTCATATGTGACTCAAGGCAATATAAGGTAACTGCCTTGTGACGGACTCACACATCTACTCCGTAAACGTTCGAGATTGGAAAAGAGGCTACAAGCTGTAACTATTATTGCAGCAGTTCGGGCCGTTTAAGCTGTTACTGTTACACTTGTAAAACTGTCAGGGAGAGTGACACGGGAAGGGGTAAGACGAGTCGTCAGGTGCAACGCGAGACGACAACTGCTACGTGCCACGGTCATTCTCTCGCAACGTACACAAGCGCACAGTGATACAAAGCAAATGGACAGTCGGAGGACTGCTGCCAACTGTCGCTCCACATGCCTTCAGCGAGCATAAATGGGATCTAGAAAGCGGTAACTCGAGGAATTCAAAATATCCACAGCCATCGTTCACTTTCCTCCTGGCGAAGGAATTCAAGCCGTTTTTCTAAAACATCTGAGACTCATTCGTCAAGCAACGCGGCTTGAGCTCACCGCACTCGAATAAAAAGGCGCCAGCTAAAACAAATGCTCGGGTTCTATGGGCAGGTCGCAGGTTAACACTTAAACCAGCAGCCCTTTTTTTTTAATATTAGCGTCCGTGCTCAGACTCTCTCACTCTCTGTCTCTTTATCTCGGTGCTGCGTGTTTCTTCTGGCACTCAGCGCCCCTGTCTGCATGCATCAACAAACACAAGGAGGAAGGACCAGCAACTGTATTAACAGATGGCCAGAGTCAATAAAACACGCACAAATCAAGTGTCGGACGCATCTGTCATGTACGCCGAGTCCGACTAAGCTTTCCGTGTGGCTCCACTGCGGTGGTGGAATCACAGCAGGATGGAGGGATTAGGGACTGGGACACGTCGCCCAGGGGACATGGCCGAGCTTTGTGACGGACCGTAGCGCTGAGATAAAGCCTATAAGAAAGGCCAGAGGGGACTTGTATTTGTCTACAAAACACAAAACCAATGAAGTTGGCACGTTGTGTAAATCGTAAATAAAAACTGAATACGATGATTGGCAAATCCTTTTCAACCTACCGTACTTCCTTGAATTGCCACCGGGGCGCTAGATAATTTAAAACCTCTTCTCACTCCAGCGCTTACCAAAGGCATGCGGTAAAAGTAAGCATGCGCTAATTATTTGAAAACCTCTTCTCACTCCGGCACTTACCAAAGGTATGCAGTAAAAATTTGAGTGTGATGTAAGCTTGGACCTTAAATCCTACTCAATAGCTCTTAATCTTCTTCCCTTTATGGGATTTCAAATTACCGGTATAGAAATCAGTTTCCTCCATTTTGAAAATGATGACAGGTGAAGTGTCACTCATGACGTCACGAGTTTGACCAGGCGGTAATACTAAGCATGCGCTATTTATTTTGGGAAGCGAGTTTGAGCCAGCAGTAATTCAAGGCAGGCGCATACTATATGCCCTGTGGCAATTCAAGGAAATACGGTATATTTATTTGAATAGAGTACTTAATGTTCGAACTAAGAAACTTATTTTTTTTTTGCAAATAATTATTAACTTAGAATTTAACGGCAGCAATGTATAGAAAAAAAGTTGCCACGTGGGCATTTTTACCACCGTGTTACATGGCTTTTCCTTTTAACAACACTCAGTAAACGTTTGGGAACTGAGGAGACCAATTTTTGAAGCTTTTCAGGTGGAATTCTTTCCCATTCTTGCTTGATATTGTTCAACAGTCCGGGGTCTCTGTTGTGGCATTTTCGGCTTCATAAAACCCCACACATTTTTAATGGGAGACAGGTCTGGACTAGAGGCAGGCCAGTCTAGTACCCAAACTCTTTTACTATGAAGCCACACTGTTGTAACACGTGGCTTGACATTTTCTTGCTGAAATAAGCAGGGGTGACCATAATAACGTTGCTCCAAAACCTGTATGTACAATTCAGCATTAATTGTGCCTTCACAGATGTGTAAGTTACCCATGTCTAGGGCACTAATGCACCTCCATACCATCACAGATGCCGGCTTTTGAACTTTGTGCCTATAACAATCCGGGTGGTTCTTTTCGTCTTTGGTCTGGAGGACACGGCGTCCACAGTTTCCAAAAATGCGGACTTGTCGGACCAGAGAACACTCTTACACTATGCATCAGTCCATTTTAGATGAGCTTAGACCCAGTGAAGCCGGCAGCGTTTCTGGGTGTTGTTGATTAATGGCTCTCGCTTTGCATAGCAGAGTTTTATTTTGCACTCACAGATGTAGCAACCGACTGTAGTGACTGACAGAGGTATAGTGAAGTTTTCCTGAGCCCATGCGGTGATATCATTTACACACTGTCGCTTTTTGATGCAGTACCGCCTTAGGGTTCAAAGGTCACTGGAGGTGACTATGACGTGCGCATTTTCCCGCGCATTCGTACTAGGTCGCGTGGCGCCTGCTGACGGTGGGGGGAGGGGGTCTTAAACGGCCACTGTGTGAGTGGACAAGGATAAGGTTAGGTGGGATTTACCCTGGAAGTACAAACCCCTTTTCCATATGAGTTGGGAAATTGTGTTGGATGTAAATATGAACGGAATACAATGATTTGCAAATCCTTTTCAACCCATATTCAATTGAATGCACTACAAAGACAAGATATTTGATGTTCAAACTCATAAACTTAATTTTTTTTTTTGCAAATAATAATTAACTTAGAATTTCATGGCTGCAACACGTGACAAAGTAGTTGGGAAAGGGCATGTTCACCACTGTGTTACATCACCTTTTCTTTTAAAAACACAAAAATAAATGTTTGGGAACTGAGGAAACTAATTGTTGAAGCTTTGAAAGTGGAATTCTTTCCCATTCTTGTTTTATGTACAGCTTTAGTCATTCAACAGTCCGGGGTCTCCGCTGTCGTATTTTACGCTTCAAAATGCGCCACAAATTTTCGATGGGAGACAGGTCTGGACTGTAGGCGGGCCAGGGAAGTACCCGCACTCTTTTACTATGAAACCATGCTGTTGTAACGCGTGGCTTGGTATTGTCTTGCTGAAATAAGCAGGGGCGTCCATGAAAAAGACAGCGCTTACATGGCAGCATATGCTGGCATATGCCAAAACCTGTATGTACCTTTCAGCATTAATGGTGTCTTCACAGATGTGTAAGTTACCCATGCCTTGGGCACTAATACACCCCCATTCCATCACAGATGCTGGCTTTTGAACGTTGCGTCGATAACAGTCTGAATGGTTTGCTTCCCCTTTGGATGACACAATATCAAATATATCCAAAAACAATTTGAAATGTGGACTCGTCATACCACAGAACACTTTTCCACTTTGCATCAGTCCATCTTAGATGCTCTCGGGCCCAGAGAAGCCGGCGGCCTTTCTGGATGTTGTTGATAAATGGCTTTCGCTTTGTATAGTAGAGCTTTAACTTGCTCTTACAGAAGTAGCGACAAACTGTATTTAGTGACAGTGCTTTTCTGAAGTGTTCCTGAGCTAATGTGGTGATATCCTTTAGAGATTGATGTCGGTTTTTGATACAGTGCCATCCGAGGGATCGAAGTTCACGGTCATTCAATGCCGCTTACGTGGAGTGATTTCTCCAGATTCTCTGAACCCATCCATCCATCCATTTTCTACCGCTTATTCCCTTTCGGGGTCACGGGGGGCGCTGGCGCCTATCTCAGCTACAATCGGGCGGAAGGCAGGGTACACCCTGGACAAGTCGCCACCTCATCGCAGGGCCAACACAGATAGACAGACAACATTCACACTCACATTCACACACTAGGGCCAATTTAGTGTTGCCAATCAACCTATCCCCAGGTGCATGTCTTTGGAAGTGGGAGGAAGCCGGAGTACCCGGAGGGAACCCACGCATTCACGGGGAGAACATGCAAACTCCACACAGAAAGATCCCGAGCCTGGATTTGAACCCAGGACTGCAGGAACTTCGTATTGTGAGGCAGACGCACTAACCCCTCTGTCACCGTGAAGCCATTCTCTGAACCTTTAGATGATATTATTGACCGTAGATGTTGAAATCCCTAAATTTCTTGCAATTGCACTTTGAGAAACGTTGTTCTTAAACTGTTTGACTGAGCATTTTTTGGGAAGCTGTTTTTATACACAATCATGGCACCCACCTGTTACCAATTAGCCTGCACACCTGTGGGATGTTCCAAATAAGTGTTTGATGAGCATTCCTCAACTTAATCAGCATTTATTGCCACCTTTCCCAACTTTTTTGTCACGTGTTGCTGGCATCAAATTCTAAAGTTAATGATTATTTGCAAAAAAAAAAATGTGTATCCTTTTGAACATCAAATATGTTGTCTTTGTAGCATATCCAACTGATTATGGGTTGAAAAGAATTTGCAAATTATTGTATTCCGTTTATATTTACATCTAACAAAATTTCCCAACTCATATGGAAACAGGGTTTGTAGAAGGGACCTCGTAATCCGGTGCGCCCTATGGTTCGGAAAATACGGTAATTATGATGTTTGAATCTACATTTGAAATTAGACTTAGACGTATTTTTTATTGTCATTCAATTTTGAACTTTACAGTACAGATAAGAACGGAATTTTGTTGCATTAGAACTTGGTAGTGCAGGATAAAGGATCAATATGTGGCCGAGCCAAATTTAAATTCATTTTATTTTGATTTTGGTAATTTATTCACATCATTTGTTGTTGTGAACTTCCCCAAAAGTGTCTTTCATTGTAAATAGGTTCCACTCTATTATTTTCCGTTACATACCTTTTTGTTTCCCTGGGGGGTTATTTGGCGTTGCACCTGTGTGACCAGCTTCAGTGAACACTGACTCCTGGAGCTGGTAAATCACATTTATGTCTCTCTACAAGGGCGTCATTGGGCCTATTTTAGGGGGGCTCAAGCCCCCGTAAAATATTCTCAAGCCCCCCCTAAATAATTTGGCGTAATATATATATTTTTTATTTTCTTTTTTTTACAAATACATGCCGAAATATTATTTTAAAGTGGCCCGAATAAGAGTTTAAAATAAATAATCATATAACCTGTCATTATTCACTCAGTTTCCCCTTTACTTCATAGCGTAAGGAGCGCTACTGCCTACTGGCGCTGACGAGACGAGACGCCCGGCCGCCATCTTGGAGTGGTGATCCACTCCACCCAGTGCAATTCTTTTGGCAGGAGCAATGAACTGTCAACGCATTTTATATCACTGAATACCACTGATTTTCACGCGTTTTTTTGTCATACGTGTAACTATGATAAAGGACACATGTTTTGGCGTGTTCATAGTTTGCTTAACAGTAATAGAATATTCTTATATGCTATAAGTGACCAGATGTCCAAGATCAAAACTGGGAATGATAATCCCAGAAAAGGGGGAAAAAACGGTCAGCTATTTTTAAGTTGAAGAAACAATATAATTAGGTTATATGTACATGTGTATATCCTACATAAACAATGTATGAATATATTATATATATACATATCTTACGGACCAATAGACTGAATCTCTGTTGCAGCAACAGCAGCGAGTTTATTCTGTCTTGACACTTTGTATTAATATTTTCTATTACATTCTTCCCGTAAACGATCATGTTTACAGTGATAGATGGATGGATGGATGGATGGATGGATGGATGGATGGATGGATGGATGGATGGATGGATGGATGGATGGATGGATGGATGGATGGATGGATGGATGGATGGATGGATGGATGGATGGATGGATGGATGGATGGATGGATGGATAGATAGATAGATAGATAGATAGATAGATAGATAGATAGATAGATAGATAGATAGATAGATAGATAGATAGATAGATAGATAGATAGATAGATAGATAGATAGATAGATAGATAGATAGATAGATAGATAGATAGATAGATAGATAGATAGATAGATGGATAGATAGATAGATAGATAGATAGATAGATAGATAGATAGATAGATAGATAGATAGATAGATAGATAGATGGATGGATAGATAGATAGTACTTTATTGATTCCTTCAGGAGAGTTCCTTCAGGAAAATCAAAATTCCAGCAGCAGTGTACAGAGTTGAGATCAATTTAAATAAAAGTAAAAAGTAAATAATGGGGGTTTAAATGGAAACAAAATAGAGAAATATTACAATAAGAATAAAAACTAAAAAGCAACAATGGGACTAAAAATAGAACAGTAAGATAAGTATATAACAAGAGAAAGTAGGCAGTGGTGACCATGTTATGAAAACGTATTGCACTGTTATTGTTTTGCATCCCCTGTCATCCTAGTACCCCCCGCCCCAGAGAGGAGTTGTACAGTCTAATGGCGTGTGGGACAAAGGAGTTTTTGAGTCTATTAGTCCTGCACTTGGGATGAAGCAGTCTAGCACTGAACAGGCTCCTCTGGCTACTGATAACACTATGCAGAGGGTGACTGGCATCATCCAGGATGCTCACTAGTTTGTCAACAGTCCTCTTATCTGCCACCGTCACCAGTGAGTCCAGTTTCATTCCGATTGTAGAACCGGCCCGCCTGATCAGTTTCTCAAGTCTGGAGCTGTCCTTCTTAGATGTACTGCCCCCACCCCCAGCACACTACCATGTAGAACAGAACACTGGCAACAACAGACTGGTAGTACATCCACAGGAGTTTTTTGCAGATGTTGAAGGAGTGCAGTCTCCTGAGGAAGTACAGCCTGCTCTGTCCTTTCTTGGTTTCTTGATTGTTTTATATGTATTTTTCGTGTATGTTGCTTTGGATAAAAGTGTCTGCCAAATATTTAAACGTATATAAACACCTGAAAGTCTTTATAATCTGCTAAAACCACCAATCTGTTTCACTGGATTCAGAATAAAACCAAAGTCTGTCTTACCCAACAAAGTTAGTATTTGAATATTGTTACTTGAAGACTTATTCCTGGTTATACTGTTAAGAGAGTATTGTCTTATGTTTTGCCTAAAATGAGAATGCATCATAATCAGTGGTGGCTAGTGAATTTAGTTTTAGGTGGGGCTGAAAGTTTGTAAACCAAATACCTGTAGGGGCGTCATCCTCCCCAAGAAGATTTCTTTGTGATTTTCACATACAAATATTGAAGATCTTTGCTCCTTCTCAACTCTGTGGTCAAGCTGCACAAAACCTTGTGTCTGCAATTGTGAATAAGTAAATTTTTAAGTTTTGTGTTTCTTGTAGAATCTATAAATATAGTATACATTAGCCAAGGAGTGTCAAAGTTGATTCATTGATACTTTTATTAGTAGATTCAGTACATATTCCGTACAATTGACCACTAAATGGTAAAACCGAATAAGTTTTTCAACTTGTTTAAGTTGGGGTCCACGTTAATAAATTCATGGTAAACAACATGGTTGAACAACTTAACCTTTAATAGGGACCCAAACAATGTTTGCATTGAATATTGAACAGGCAAGGCTTATATAACTTTGTACTGACATGCAAAATCGAGGTTTGTTGGTAGCGGGGGTGTATATTGTAGTGTCCCGGAAGAGTTAGTGCCGCAAGGGGTTCTGTGGGTCACTGAAATTCGTGAGTCTCCTGGGAAAATCGTGAGGGTTGGCAAGTATTAGAATTAGCGGTGAATGCACCGCCGCCGTATAATACCGGCGGGCCAGCTCTAATGATAATTTAATATTGTCTCAAGGGCCAAAATAAATTACATGGCGGGCCAAATTTGGCCCACGGGCCAGAGTTTGACACCCATGCATTAGCCTATTGTTAAAATAATGAAAAAAACATCATTAAAAATATATTTCTTTTATTACATTGATTTGTTACATTAATAGCTGTTGTATTATTATAGGATGGCTTGTTAAACATTTCATAGGATTTTCAGAGGGAGGAAAATCCAAAGACATTTATTATAAAATGTAAAATGAATAAATACATAAAGAGAAAAAGAAAAAAATGGTTAAAAGCCATCGTACTGTCCATTTTTTTTTACCGTCCCCAGGACGACGGGACATCATCAATGTCAAGCCCCGGAAGTTACATTTTATTGTTTGCATTATTTGTTTCAGCATTGCACTTTGAAGATGGTCCCTCAGCTCTTCGACAGCTTTGGATCTTTTTCAGATCAGCAGACGGACTCTACTGTAAGTCTTTCTTATTTATAGTATACATTAACGTTTCTCACTTCTCTTCAGACTTCCATTTATATTTAATTTCCTTAACCGACTGAAATAATGATAATAACAAAGAATGATTTCTAAGTCTTTGTTAGCCGTTTGTGAAGTTTTGTACTCGTGCGCTACGTTTGCTCACATCCTGTTCATCTCCTGGGGGCTAAGCCCCCCCCTGTCCTTAAAAGCTAGTGACGCCCCTGTTTCTCTCCCTTTATTTTTTTATAAACTTTTTGGTTGTCACTCTTGAAGTGTTTTATACGACTGCACACTGTCTTGTGGCGTGATATTAAGCATGCGGGTTAAATTCCCGAAATTTATTTTTATTAAATTGTTGTAAAAACCGGACTTTTAAATGCTAAAGGATGTGTGGATTAGCTTAATGCTAGCGGCAGTTACTAGGGTTTTCCTGGTCTCGTGAGTTTGCGCACGGGTCAAAAACTCTGCTGCGTGTCTGTGTGGACATGTGTCCCGCTGTGGTATTAAAGGCCTACTGAAATGAGATTTTATTATTTAAACGGGGATAGCAGGCCCATTTTATGTGTCATACCTGATCATTTCGCGATATTGCCATATTTTTGCTGAAAGGATTTAGTAGAGAACATCGACGATAAAGTTCGCAACTTTTGGTCGCTAATAAAAAAGCCTTGCCTGTACCGGAAGTAGCAGATGATGTGCGCATGACCTCACGGGTTGTAAAGCAACGATTTTCCCCATTAATTTGAGCAAGGATGAAATAATTTGTGGATGAGGAAAGTTAGAGTGAAGCACTAGAAGAAAAAAAAAGGCGAGTGCAGTGGGAGCAATTTAGATGTTATTAGACACATTTACTAAGATAATTCTGGAAAATCCCTTATCTGCTTATTGTGTTAATAGTGTTTTAGTGAGATTATAAAGTCATAACTGAAAGTTGGAGGGCTGCGGTGACCGCCAGTGTCTCTGAGAGAAGCCAATGGAGGAGCCAAGATGACAGCTGCTGCAGGAGGACGCTAACTCCGCACAAGTCTCCGGTAAGAGCCGACTTAATATCACAATTTTCTTATCCAAAAACTTGGTGGTTGACATGTGGTAGAGAAACAAAGAAACACCGGCTGTGTTTTGGTTGCTAAAGGCAGCTGCAATCCACCGCTTTCCACCAACAGCATTCTTCTTTATAGTCTCCATTATTTTTGCAACAAGAAACTCTGCGGGAAATTTAAAATTGTAATTTAGTAAACTAAAACGGCCGTATTGGCATGTGTTGCAATGTTAATCTTTCATCATTGATATATAAACTATCAGACAATGTGGTCGGTAGTAGGTTTCAGTAGGCCTTTAATCCGTTTTGGGGGGAATTGAGGGTATTATTATGATGCGTTAGAGAGTCTTATGGCATGAGGTAAGAAACTATTTATAGAACCTGAAGGTTCTGCTAGGAGGCTGCGGAACTTCTTTCCAGAGTCCAGCAGTGAAAAAAGTCCTTGTGGGGGGTGGGAGGAGTCTCTACTGATTTTCTGTGCCTTGGTCAGGCAGCGGCTTTTTGCGATCTCCCGGATAGGAGGAAGAGAAGTCCTGATGGTATTTTCCGCTAGCAGTAGTGTAAAATTGGTATCATTTATTTGAAATCATTATTTTGCCAGAATATTCTCTTCAATAAAGTGTAAAAAGGTTTAGTGTATCCCCAATCAGTATTTGGAGGGTTCACTTTATGATACGGGATCGTTTCCAAGACATCAATTCCATAAGGGACCGTGTAGGGTAAATATTTGAATAACCCAGGAGCGCTATAGAGTGGTTGAATTCACTTAAAATCCGCAGCGTCTAAATCATTTTCGGAAAACCACACACGTGCAACGACCAGAGAACGGCAGTGAGTTGGCTGGAGAATAAATGAATGTTGGTGAGGAGGGGGCGGAAAACATCAAACAGATGTAATCAGATGAGCTGGATAAGCATTTGGGCTCAGTTAATTCCCAACAAATCATCTAATCCAGATGTTGCACTTTCAGTGTAAACAGGGTGTCCAGTAGACTCATAAAACAAATAAGCATGAAAAAAAGGTTTAAGGTTTCAAACGGGGTAAGAAAAAAAAAAAAAAAAAAAAAAATCGACACTGCACACTTCCCCTTCATGCTGCCCTTCTTGAAACGGGAAAATGTAAATATGGTAATATTTAGCACGTGTTTAAAAACAGATCATTTTTCTCCAGCGGGGCGAATAGGGAGAAGGAAAAAAAAGGAAAGAAGGAAAAAAAAAAAAAAAAGTGGCCCACACACGAGAAGGGTTGTGTGTGTGTGTGTGTGTGTGTGTGTGTGTGTGTGTGTGTGTGTGTGTGTGTGTGTGTGTGTGCGTGTGTGCGTGTGTGTGTGTGTGTGTGTGTGTTCCGGCCTGGTTTCAAGCTTCCTCTATTTTGCACACATTTCCAGCAGAACACCAGCACACCCGAGTCTGACGGGACCGGCGAACAATAAGAAGAGAGCATTGTGATGGGACACAAACATTTGTCAAAGAGGAGGAAGCTGCAGAGAGGGAGGAGCAGCGGTGGAAACACGCGAAACATATGGATGTGTTTAAGGACCACCAGGGAAGGGAAACTCGTGCATTTTCGTATAAACCCCCGATAAACTCCAAATATGTAATTATACGGGGGTTTAAGTCCGGCCTGTTGCTGATTCATTCAGGAATTCCTGGTTGCATCTCTCACTCTCTCTCTCCCTGCCTCTTCATGGTCCTCAAGTGGAAGCTGTGCTCAGCTTTAATACAGAGGGCCACACTTCAGCCATTGTGCCCCCCGCCCCCACCCTACCCCCCCTTGCAGAGCCGCGGCTCACCTTTTTAACAAGAAAAAAGTAGTTAAAAGAAATGCCGACGTAAAAAAAAAAAAAAGTGTTGTAAAGTACCTGTCGCACATGTAAAGATTTCAGCACTCGGCGGTATTTATAGCGCTTCGATTCCTTGTCGGTGTTTGCGGCCGATTTGTTGCACGCCAATAAATAGAGTCGGCTATTTATCAGCAGGACCACATGGCAGCCGTTTATGGCACCTAACAAGAGGCAGATGCGTTGTATATTTTCACATGCAGGTTTTTTGACACGCTGACAGACAGCGACCGTGTCTTCGAGTGCCGCCTGTAAACATCGTCTCTGATTAGAGAAGGAGTGTGAAATACACGGGCCGAGGGACGAATCAGGCCCGTGGACAGGTTTTATCCGGTCCGCGAGTGTTACGGCGCAAGCGGAGGCCGCTGAGCAGTCTTCAAAGAGCCCTGCGCAGCACGCCTCGGGACCATACCTGCCAACACTCCCGAATTTTCCGAGAGACTCCCGAATTTCAGTGCCTCTCACGAAAAATCTCCCGGGAAAACCATTCTCCTGATTTCCAGCCGGACAACACGCGGACCTGAGTGAGGACAGCCTGTTGTCATGTCCGCTTTTCCTCCGTATCAACAGCGTGCCGGCCCAGTCACGTTATAACACTTAAATTCAAGTATTTCTTTCATTTATATTTATATATATATATATATATATATATATATATATATATATATATATATATATATATATATATATATATATATGTATATATATATATACATATTGTCCTTTCTCTCGTTCAACATTACGGTACCACACAACAGTTAATTCACACATAGTCTCAAAAAACCTAGTGGTTAGAGCAGGGGTGTCGAACTCAAATTCAGAGTGGGCCAAAATTCTAAACTGAACAAAGCCGCGGGCCAAAGTTGAACAACTTAACCTTTTAATAGGGACCCAAACAAGTTTTGCATTGAATATTGAACAAGCAAGACTTATAAAACTTTATAGTGACATGCAAAATCGATTTTTGTTGGTAGCGGGGGTGTATGTTGTAGCGTCCTGGAAGAGTTAGTGCTGCAAGGGGTTCCGGGTATTTGTTCTGTTGTGTTTATTTTGTGTTACGGTGCGGCTGTTCTCCCGAAATGTGTTTGTCATTCTTGTTTGGTGTGGGTTCACAGTGTGGTGTAACAGTGTTAAAGTTGTTAATACGGCCACCTTCAGTGTGATCTGTATGGCTGTTGACCAAGTATGCATTGCATTCACTTGTGTATGTGTAGATGTCGCATATATTACGTGAGTGGGCCGGCACGCTCTTTGTATGGAGGAAAAGCGAACGTGACGACAGGTTGTAGAGGACGCTAAAAGCAGTACCTTTAAGGCACACCCCCAATATTGTTGTCCGGGTGGAAATTCGGGGCAATGGTTGCCATGGGAGATTTTCGGGGGAGGCACTGAAATTCGTGATTTTCCTGGAAAAATCGGGAGGGTCGGCAAATATGAGAATTAGTGTTGAACGCGGTGATACAGCGGCACCGCCACTGTATAATACCGGCGGGCCAGCTCTAATGGTAATTTATTATTGCCTCAGGGGCCAAATGAAATTACACGGCGGGCCAAATTTGGCCCACCGGCCCGAGTTTGACACCCATGGGTTAGAGCGTCCGCCCTGAGATCGGTAGGTTGTGAGTTCAAACCCCGGCCGAGTCATACCAAAGACTATAAAAATGGGACCCATTACCTCCCTGCTTGGCACTCAGCATCAAGGGTTGGAATTGGGGGTTAAATCACCAACAAATGATTCCCGGGCGCGGCCACTGCTCCTGCTCACTGCTCCCTTCACCTCCCAGGGGTGATCAAGGGTGATGGGTCAAACGCAGAGAATAATTTGGCCACACCTAGTGTGTGTGTGACGATCATTGGTACTTTAACTTTTTTAACATAACACACACCTTGGATCTAGTCACACTCCATTTCCCCTTGTTTAATTACTAGTATTGTTTGGTTATATTATTTCTGGTTTATTATTTTGACCATTAAACAGCTGTTCTAAATGTGTCCACTGGATGGCGCAATAGCAATTCTTTGTATCTTTGTAGATGATGCTACACACTGTATGTACAAAATAAACCCACATAATGTTAGTACATCAGTCAAGGAAAATGATCAAACATCATAAATAACAGACTGTTATTGGATTTTCATATATATTTTTTATCTTGATGGATTGAAAATCAGCACCAACATTATCACATGATTTATTCAGAAAATACAAATAACGAGAAATAAAAAAAAAAAAAACAACAACATTGTGATTCGTACAATTTCAGAATGTGCGTGTTCTATTTTTAAACAAAGAAAACAATCTTAAATTGTCTTTATTTTAAAGTTATATATTAAATAAATATTAAATTAAATATTAAATATTGTTGTCTGCTCATTGTGTCTGCACTGGGTGCTGGGTTCCACCTCTTCCACGCACAGTGAGGCGGGGAAGGAGCCGCGCTCACTTGACACAAACTCCAGTAAAAATGAGTGTGTGAAGCATAATATTTTTGCCGATCCCGTTTCTTCCCCGGATTTTGCTCTCAATGAAAAAATAATCATCAGCGGCCTTGCCAGCGATGGGGTCCGTTTGACTCAAGCCTCGCCAACACCAGCTTAAATGTAGCTTGAAGATGTAGAAAGTGGGGTTCTCTACGTAAAGCGCTTTGAGTCTCTAGAGAAAAGTGCTAAATCAATATAATTCACAAATTCACTAACATTCGGCATTACTCAGGACAAGCGTTCGTGACAGCAGCATGGCGAGTTGCAATTTACGTAATTCTATCTAATCGACAACGCGAGAGAGATGGATGCCCTTGAAAATGATGAAGAAGACATTTCTTCCAAAATACCGTATTTCCAGACCATAGGGCGCACCGGATTATAAGGCGCACTGCCGATGAGCGGGTCTAGTCAGGTCTAGTTTCATACAAAAGGTGCACCCGATTATAGGGCACATTAAAGGTGTCATATTATTTATGTAAAATACTTCCTTTTGTTCTGCATAACATGTAATGGTGGTTCTTTGGTCAAAATGTTGCAGAGATGATGTTTTACAGATCATCTTCAAGTCGCTTTCTGACGCTTCACTATGCGCCATTTTTTGGCCGGTCTTATTTACGTGGTTCACCTTGGACAGCGTCTTCTCCCCGTCATCTTTGTTGTAGCGGTGTAGCGTGCAAGGACGGGAGTGGAAGAAGTGTCAAAAGATGGAGCTAACTGTTTTAATGACATTCAGACTTTACTTCAATCAATAACAGAGCAACAGCTCCTCATCCGCCGAAAACGTGTCCCCTGAACAACCGTCCGACCGGAACTCTAATACCTAAAGTTCCTCGGGTGAATAAAATCATGTCACTACACCGGTATGTTTTAGTGCTTTCATGGCGAGTTTAATGACAGATATATGTTAGAACTTTACACTACTTGACATTAGAAATGTTAACAGCGGAAGATGAATGTCTAATAACAAAAAGATAGAGAAAAAGAAGAAGTTAATTGACAATCGACCCAAGCAAATTTTTAGGGTTTATGCAGATCCCAAATACAGATCAGCAGGTACCAGAAGGTAAGAAAATTAAATTTCAAGGGGTGAGACTAAAACAAATCTATATACTACTTCTTTTCAGACAGGTGGAATAGTGCAAGTGCAAACATGTGACAGACACGGAAGGAGATTTTTACAACAAAGTTCTAAAGCTTTGTGACATATCAGATTGTAGGTCGGTTTATTTTTTACACTTTGTGTTCATATTTCGCAGTGTTTGTTGCATTTTTGTTGATCGTAAAATATGTCAACCGAGAGGGAGCGTGACGTTCATATGTTGTCAATATTCAGCGTTTTAACGTTCGTAATTAATATTGTAAATCCCACATACTTTATTTCCATGTACATTCTGGGTGTCTCATTCAGTAAAAAAAAAAATCCATAGTTTTTTTCAGCATTAAATCAGACATTATTGTGAGGTTTTGTATCATCGTTCCTAAAAAGAGATATACCGGCCCCCAGACACATTTTTTTCTCAAAATTTGGCCCCCTGAGTCAAAATAATTGCCCAGACCGTTTTTGGTATTCAGATCATAATTTCAGAGTAAATTGGTGCACAGGAAGTGAGGAAATCATCAGTAATTGCTCAGACATGGAGAAGGGGTGGGATTAAAACAAATCTATACTACTTCTTTTCAGACAGGTGGAATAGTGCAAGTGCAAACATGTGACGGACACAAAAGGAGATTTTTACAACAAAGTTCTAAACCTTAGTGATGTATTAGATGTATCAGATTGCAGGTGGGTTTTTTTTTGTTTTTTTTTTACCCTTTGCGTTTATATTTCGCAGTGTTTGTTGCATTTTGTTGATTGTAAAATATGTCGATCGAGAGGGAGTGTGACGGTCATATGTTGTCAATATTCAGTGTTTTATCGTTTGTAGTTAATATTGTAAATCCCACATTCTTTCTTACCATGTACATTCTGGGTGTCTCATTCAGTAAAAAAAATAAAAATTCCATTCCATTTTTTTAAGGCGGTCTGTCATAACGTTTTTAGCATTCAGACATCATTGTGAGGTTTTGTATTAGTGTTCCAAAAAACAGATACACCTCCCCTCAGACATACCGTATTTTTTGGACTATAAGTCAGAGTTTTTTTCATAGTTTGGCCGGGGGTGCGACATATACTCCGGAGCGACTTATGTGTGAAATTATTGACACATTACCGTAAAATATCAAATAATATTATTTATCTCATTCGCGGAAGAGACGAAGAAAATGTCAGCAATCGTCACACACGCGTCAACCAATAAGAATTCGGTGGGGGAAGGTCTTGGCAGAAGTGCATTGTGGGTCATGGAATGCTAACTGCTATATGCTATATGCTACTGCCGTAGCTATTAAAACGGTTCTTTTCATCGTTGGCGGTAACTTAGAAAAACTGAGAAGGGCTGAACAAAAATGGCACCGAAAAGGAAATAATTTACTGCAGATTACAAGCTGGACGTAGTGAAATATGCAGCAGAAAACAACAAGAGGAAGCGGCGCATACCTTTGGAGTTGGCAGAGTTGTTTAGAAGCGACATCGAGGAAGAAGATTACATGGGATTTATCGATTAGGAGTGACAGATTGTTTGGTAAACGTATAGCATGTTCTATATGTTATAGTTATTTGAATGACTCTTACCATAATATGTTACGTTAACATACCAGGCACTTTCTCAGTTGGTTATTTATGCGTCATATAACGTACACTTATTCAGCCTTATTCACTATTCTTTATTTATTTAAAATTGCCTTTCAAATGTCTATTCTTGGTGTTGGATTTTATCAAATACATTTCCCCCAAAAATGCAATTTATACTATAGTGCGACTTATATATGTTTTTCTTTCTTATTTATTATGCATTTTTGGCCGGTGCGACGTATACTCCGGAGCGATTTATAATCCGAAAAATGCGGTATTTTTTAAAATAAATTTGGCCCCGAGTCAAAATAATTGCACAGGCCATTTTGGTTTTCTGTCACGATGGGGTCGCATTTTACTGCGGGATTGTTCCTCCAGTGCTAACGTGAAGGTAAGATGACTTAATAACAAAACAGACGAAATGAACAAAAGAAAAGCGTGTGCCTTATGCAAGGGAAGCTAAAGCTAACTAGCAGGAAGTCCAGAGTCCAAAATAAACGTGCCGAGCGCACGAGAAGCTAAGGTAGAACTTATCACGGACCAAGACATAGACGGTTAGCTCGTGAACGTAGCTTACGGCTAACAAAGGATCCAGACTGAACAAAGGGGGAAGGCAGGCTTAAATACGGGCAGAAATCAAAACACAGGTGCACATCAACCGAAAGTAGCAGGTGGAACAAATACAAAACCATGGTAACGGAACAAACAAGGAAGTGCACCAACTAAGAATCGAAAGAGTCCAAGACCAAACAAGATACACTAAAGGACTCAAAAAACAAATAATGAATGATCCGGGCGGCGGATCATAACATTTTCAGATCATAATTTCAGGGTAAATTTGAGTCAGGTTCATTTTTTGTTAACATTTTTTGTGTGGTATTCTATTCCTCCACGTGTTTATTTTCTCTTTAGAACGTGTCGCGGGCCAATGAAAAAAAACAAAAAACCTTTGTGCACTTCTGATGTCCCCTGCTCAATTCTTTTCTGTCCCTATTTGAAAATGGTCCACAGGAAGTGAGGAAATCGTCAGTAATTGCTCAGACATGGAGAAGGGGTGGGATTAAACCAAATCCATATCCTAGTCATTTTCAGACAGGTGGAATTGTGCAAGTGTAAACATTTTTTCTTTCTTTTTTTTTTTGTTGTTGTTCTTTGTTTTATGTGAAGATTGCCGAAATAGATAAATAAATAAAATAAATTTAAAAAAATGTGACATTTCTTAATGAAACACGCAAATGTATTACTATTTGTGTCGCCTAATCACAAATGCTCTTTTCCTACGTCCTGTGAGGCAGAGCTATGTGACGTATAAACACAACCTGCGCCTGCAGTCGTGTACATTGAAGTGTCTGTTTATTGTGTGTGTCTGTTATGTGTGTCTGAGTGTTGCCAATTACCCCGGCTATAAATACAAGATCCCTATCCGTCACTGAGTTTCTGGGTGGCTGCAGCGCCGCCATAATTGGTTTCAGATGGTACCCTCACTCCCTGTGTTGCCACAGTCAAGAAGAGAAGTGTGTGAGGGTGACGGAGGAGAGAGAGAGAAAGAGAAAAAGATGAGTGACAGGAGTGAGTAAATACAAAGGCAGCAGTGGGATAAACAAGCAGACAATAAATGTTGCTTTTGTCCTCAAAATTCCTCCCAAGGCTACAGAAGAGCAGAAAAAAATAGAAGGGGGGAGAGAATTTATCTTGTTAACTTGATACGGGTCCATGGTTTTGCAACCACTGCTTCCTTTTGGATGTCATTGATCAAAATCAGATGCAGAAGGCAGGATATTGGACTCCGCTGGGATATTAATGTGACTTTTTATCCACTGGGAGACAATGAAAACATTTTTTTAATGTGCCAAAAAATGTTTTGAGTGTGTCTAAAACTTAACCGCTAATCAATTAGTATATATATATATATATATATATATATATATATATATATATATATATATATATATATATATATATATTTATATGTGTATATATACATATATATAATGTATATATATATATATATATATATATATAAATATAAATATATATATATATATATATACACATTTTATATATATATTCTTTTATCATTATTATGTAAAAAGTATTTAATATGTTTATTAAAAACATGTTTTGAGTGTGTCTAAAACTTGATTAACAGTTCATGAATTAGTTAAATTTATATGTATATATCCATCCATCCATATATATATATATATATATATATATATATATATATTTATATATATATATATATATATATATATATATATGACCGAAAGGATAAGATCACGGGTACAAGCGGCCGAAATGAGTTTCCTCCGCCGGGTGGCGGGGCTCTCCCTTAGAGATAGGGTGAGAAGCTCTGCCATCCGGGAGGAGCTCAACGTAAAGCCGCTGCTCCTCCACATCGAGAGGAGCCAGATGAGGTGGTTCGGGCATCTGGTCAGGATGCCACCCGAACGCCTCCCTAGGGACGTGTTTAGGGCACGTCCAGCTGGTAGGAGGCCACGGGGAAGACCCAGGACACGTTGGAAAGACTATGTCTCCCGGCTGGCCTGGGAACGCCTCGGGATCCCCCGGGAAGAGCTAGACGAAGTGGCTGGAGATAGGGAAGTCTGGTCTTCCCTGCTTAGGCTGCTGCCCCCGCGACCCGACCTCGGATAAGCGGAAGATGATGGATGGATGGATGGACATATATATGCATATACACATATATACATATATATGCATACATATATATACATATACATACATATATACATGCATATATATATATATATATATATATACATAAACATATATATATACATAGAGTTTATATACATATATAAATACGTACAATATATATATACATATATACAGTACATATATGGATACATGTATACAGTACATATAAAGATACATATATATACATATATACAGTACATATATATATATACAGTACACACATATATATATACATATATATTATAAATATACAGTATATTATATATATATATATATATATATATATATATATATATATATATATATATATATACATTAGGGGTGTGGGAAAAAATCGATTCTCATTTTTTTTTAAATCTACTTTTTATTTTTATTTTTTTTATCAATCCAACAAACTACTACACAGCAATACCATAACAATGCAATCCAAAACCAAACCTGACCCAGCAACACTCAGAACTGCAATAAACAGAGTAATTGAAAGAAGACACAAACACGACACAGAACAAACCAAAAGTAGTGAAACGAAGATGAATATTGTAAACAACAGTATCAATATTAATAATTATAATTTCATTTACATTATCATTAGACATTTGTAAAAATAAAAAATAAAAAAAAGAACAATAGTGTCACAGTGGCTTACAATTGCATCGCATCTCATAAGCTTGACTGTGTCCAATTTTTTCACAAAGATAAAAAAAGTCATATTTTTGGTTCGTTTAATAGTTAAAACAAATTTACATTATTGCAATCAGTTGATAAAACATTGTCCTTTATACAGCAATTATTAAAGCTTTTTTTTTTTTCTACTACCCTGCTAGCATGTCAGCAGACTGGGGTAGATGCTGCTGAAATCCTACGTATTGAATGAATACAGAATTGTTTTGAATCGAAAAAATATCGTTTTTGAATCGAGAATCGTGTTGAATCGAAAAAATCGATATATTATCGAATCGCGATGGGGTCACGATTTGATTCAAAATCTTTTTTTTTTTAAATTCAACACGATTTTTGATTCAAAAACGATTTTTTCCCAATTTAAAAGGGTTCTGTATTCATTCAATACATAGGATTTCAGCAGGATCTACCCCAGTCTGCTGACATGCTAGCAGGGTAGTAGATTTAAAAAAAAAAAAAAGCTAACTAACAGAGTAGTAGATTTTTGTAAAAAGCTTTTATAACTGTAAAGGACAATGTTTTATCAACTGATTGCAATAATGTAAATTTGTTTTAACTATTAAAACGAAACAAAAATATGTCTTATTTTATCTTTGTGAAAACATTGGACACAGTTTGTTGTCAAGCTTATGAGATGCGATGCAAGTGTAAGCCACTGTGACACTATTGTTCTTTTTTTTTTATTTTTATAAATGTCTAATGATAATGTCAATGACGGATTTTTAATCACTGCTATGCTGAAATTATAACTAATATTGATACTGTTGTTGATAATATTCCTTTTTGTTTCACTACTTTTGGTTTGTTCTGTGTCGTGTTTGTGTTTCTCTCAATTGCTCTGTTTATTGCAGTTCTGAGTGTATATAATAAATACATTTAAAAAAATCGCTTTTTTAAAAATGCGAATCGATTCTGAATCGCACAACGTGAGGGGTTTTCCCAAACCCCTAAAGTATATATATATATATATATATATATATATATATATATATATATATATATATATATATATATATATATATATGTATATATATATATATATATTGTTTTTTATTATTTAAAATGTATTTAATTTGTTGATAAAAACCTTTTTTGAGTACGTCAAATATGTATATATATTTTATATATATGTATACATATATATACATACATACATATATATATATATATATATATATCTATATATATATATATATATATATATAAATAAATATATATATGTATATGTTTTTTATTATAAAAAATATATTTAATTTGTTGATGAAAAACTTTTTTGTGTAAGTTAAATATATACAGTATATATATATATATATATATATATATATATATATATATATATATATATATATATATATATATATATATATATATATATGTATATATATACTGTATATATTTTGAGTCTGTCCAAAACTTGATTAACAGCTAATCAATTAGTTAAATATATATTTATTTATCGGCTTTACGGTAGCAGAGGGGTTAGTGCGTCTGCCTCACTATACGAAGGTCCTGAGTAGTCAGGGTTCAATCCCGGGCTCGGGATCTTTCTGTATGGAGTTTGCATGTTCTCCCCGTGACTGCGTGGGTTCCCTCCGGGTACTGCGGCTTCCTCCCACTTCCAAAGACATGCACCTGGGGATAGGTTGATTAGCAACACTAAATTGGCCCTAGTGTGTGAATGCGAGTGTGAATGTTGTCTATCTGTGTTGGCCCTGCGATGAGATGGCGACTTGTCCAGGGTGTACCCCCCCTTCCGCCCGATTGTAGGTGAGATAGGCACCAGCGCCCCCCGCGACCCCACAGAGGAATAAGCGGTAGAAAATGGATGAATGGATGGATATATTTATTTATTTATTTTACATGTATTTATATTGTAGATCAAAACACATTCTTGAAAGTGACCTCGAGCTGACCTATACTTTGACAAGTCCCTAATTTATTAACAAGGACACAAATCATCACATTAACAGAGCAACACATATGTGTTTTTATTGTTGTACTTGTCTTAATCATTTTGCATGTGTTTCACACTTCTCCCATCTTTTATTAAAAGCCTAACCAGGGACAAGGGTTTCAAATTAGCCTTTGGCTATAAGTCTTATGTACCTTGACTTTGGTTACCTAGGGGCGGCAATGTTTAATTGTCCTGTACCTGTCAATTAAATACATGAATGAATGAATACAATATTTAAAACCACCAAATCTACCATGAATTGATTAACGTGGACGCCGACTTAAACAAGATGAAAAACGTATTCTGGTGTTACCATTTAGGCGTCAATTGTGCGGAATATGTACTGAACTGTGCAATCTACTAATAAAAGTATCATTCAATTCAATCAACCACGCCAACTTTATAAACGTTTCTAAAATCATTGAGACCTTGATGATGCAGTCATTTTACTTCATGATGTGATGTCACACAGAGGACTTAGTTGGACCACAGTGCTGCCTCTTCCTCTGCTCCCAGAGGACACTCGATCAATGCACATATTAACAATAAATTAGCAGACCGGTCCTATTGATTGGCACAGAGGGGCCAACGTGTGACTCGTGGTGACAGCTGGGAAGGAGAATGGCCTTATAAATAGAATGGGATCAAAGAGGAATTGCCATGAATTGTGTGTTTGTGTTTTAACACCAACAGATAAGCAAGGATACTACTAGTAATATCACACATAATGCAATACATTTAAAGGCCTACTGAAACCCACTACTACACACCACGCAGTCTGATAGTTTATATATCAATGATTGCAACACATGCCAATACGGCCTTTTTAGTTTACTAAATTACAATTTAAAATTTCCCGCAGAGTTTCTTGTTGACGCGTATGATGACGTGTGTTTGTGACGTTATTAGTTGGAGGGGACATACTAGCTCAGCACCACTTACGGCTAAAAGTCGTCTCTTTTCATCGCATAATTACACAGTATTTTGGACATCTGTGTTGCCGAATCTTTTGCAATTTGTTCTATTAATAATGGAGACTATAAAGAACAATGCTGTTGGTGGAAAGCGATGGATTGCAGCTGTCTTTAGCACCGAGACACAGCCGGTGTTTCTTTGTTTGTTGTGAAGGTTTAACACAGAGCGGTCAAGCGAACATGTTTCTCTACGTCAACCAGCATGTTTTTGGATGGGAAAATTGTGACATCTATCTTACCGGAGACATCAGTGGATTATGCGTCCTCCTGCAGTAGCTGTCAAAAAAGGCAGCTGTGATCTTGGGTCCTCGGCTTCTCTCTGAGACACTGGCGTGTTCACCGCAGCCATCCGACATTGAGGTATGTCTTTACCATCCCACTAAAACACTATTAAAACAATAAGCAGATAAGGGATCTTCCAGAATTATCCTAGTAAATGTGTCTAATTACATCTGAAACACTCACACTGCCGTCGCCCGTAGCCGTCGCCTTTTATTTTATTTTATTTTTTTCTTTGTAGTCCTTCATAATCAATATCCTCATCCACAAATCTTTCATCCTCGCTCAAATTAATGGGGAAAATATTGCTTTCTCGGTCCGAGTTTGTTGTGAAGCTTTAACACAGAACGGTCAAGCGAACATGCTTTTACCACGTCAACCGGCATGTTTTTGGATGGGAAAATGGTGATATATATCTTACCGGAGACATCAGTGGATTATGCGTCCTCCTGCAGTAGCTGTCAAAAAAGGCAGCTGCGAGCTTGGCTCCTTGGCTTCTCTCTGAGACACTGGCGTGTTCACCGCAGCCATCCGACTTTGAGGTATGTATTTACAATCTCACTAAAACACTATTAAAACAATAAGCAGATACGGGATCTTACAGAATTATCCTAGTAAATGTGTGTAATTACATCTGAAACGCTCACTCTGCCGCCGTCCGGAGCCGTCACTTTTTATTTTTATTTTTTTCATTCTAGTCCTTCACTATCAATATCCTCATCCACAAATCTTTCATCCGCGCTCAAATTAATGGGGAAAATATTGCTTTCTCGGTCCGAGTTTGTTGTGAAGCTTTAACACAGAGTGGTCAAGCGAACATGTCTCTCTACGTCAACCAGCATGTTTTTGGATGGGGAAATTGTGATATATATCTTACCGGAGACATCAGTGGATTACGCGTCCTCCTGCAGTAGCTGTCAAAAAAGGCAGCTCTGAGCTTGGCTCCTCGGCTTCTCTCTGAGACACTGGCGTGTTCACCGCAGCCATCCGACTTTGAGGTATGTCTTTACAATCTCACTAAAACACTATTAAAACAATAAGCAGATAAGGGATCTTCCAGAATTATCCTAGTAAATGTGTCTAATTACATCTGAAACGCTCATTCTGCCGCCGTCCGGAGCCGTCGCTTTTTATTTTATTTTTTATTTTTCTTTCTAGTCCTTCACTATCAATATCCTCATCCATGAATCTTTCATCCTCGCTCAAATTAATGGGGAAAATATTGCTTTCTCGGTCCGAGTTTGTTGTGAAGCTTTAACACAGAGTGGTCAGGCGAACATGTCTCTCTACGTCAACCAGCATGTTTTTGGATGGGGAAATTGTGATATATATCTTACCGGAGACATCAGTGGATTATGCGTCCTCCTGCAGTAGCTGTCAAAAAAGGCAGCTCTGCGCTTGGCTCCTCGGCTTCTCTCCGAGACACTGGCGTGTTCACCGCAGCCATCCGACTTTGAGGCATGTCTTTACAATCTCACTAAAACACTATTAAAACAATAGGCAGATAAGGGATCTTCCAGAATTATCCTAGTAAATGTGTCTAATTACATCTGAAACACTCACACTGCCGTCGCCCGGAGCAGTCGCTTTTTATTTTATTTTATTATTTTTCTTTCTAGTCCTTCACTATCAATATCCTCATCCATGAATCTTTCATCCTCGCTCAAATTAATGGGGAAAATGTCGCTTTCTCGGTCCGAATTGCTCTTACTGCTGGTGGCTCACATTATAAACAATGTTAGGATATGAGGAGGCCTCACACCGGTGACGTCACGCGCACATACTTCCGGTAAAGACAAGGCTTTTTTATTAGCCACCAAAAGTTGCGAACTTTATCGTCGATGTTCTCTACTAAATCCTTTCAGCAAAAATATGGCAATATCGCGAAATGATCAAGTATGACACATAGAATGGATCTGCTATTCCCGTTTGAATAAGAAAATCTCATTTCAGTAGACCTTTAAATTAAATTACAATTTTTTTTGTTTACATTATTTTTTATTTATCGTAAAAGTTGGGCTTTATGACTCCATTGCTCCAAAAGGCATTACACAATTGCACAAGATCCGTAACTTATTCATAAAAAAAAAATTGGACCAATTTATCATACACCTTTATCCACATCTGGCTTCATACGGCATCAATGTTGCTACCTGTTCTCCGTCTCATTACCACGGAGGATGCTCACCAGTTACAGCAGATGCTGCTACCAAGTCAGCAAGCAGCCTGCGGGTGCACAGGAATCCACTGCTGCTATAAATCTATTAAATCCCTCTCATTAGCGCACAAGCCAGGGAGCTGCAGGGGCTTGTGCAAGGGGCCGGGTGTCAGCATGAGCCTCATTATGCACCCCGCACTCATCGCTACATGTCTAATTGCCCGTCGTTCATTGACAACCACTCATTTACCTACAACTGTATGTTATTTTATTTTTACTTTCACATTAAAAAGCGTGGGTAATACTCAAACCCATCATTCACTTACAAATCTGAAACAAGCGGCTTGGCAGCCATATCAATCACTCAACACCCGTGCTACACAACAGGACTAAAAAAGCAATGGATAACAGACTAAAATGTTCTTCGGATTCAGTGTATAGCAGAGCCGTAACGGTTAATTGATTAAATTGATAGATTTTAGTAGAAAAAAAAAAAAAGATAAAATCTGTACTGCCTGGAGTGGCTTGGAACTAAAAAAAAAACACAAACATAATTTCTGCACGGCCGCTATAATAGAGTGCACACAAAAATGGAGTGTGTGAGGATCTGTGTGGTAGTGAACAACAGGGAGTAGGGTTGTCCCGATACAAATATTTTGGTACCGGTAACAAAATGATTTCAATATTTTCGGTCCTTTTGTGAAAAAAAGGTAACCACAAAAAATTGCATTATTGACTTTATTTTAACAAAAAATCTTACGGCACATTAAACATATGTTTCTTATTGCAAGTTTGTCCTTAAATAAAATAGTGAACATACAAGACAACTTGTCTTTTATTAGTAAGTAAACAAACTAATTAGTCTGCTGACATATGCAGTAACATATTGTGTCATTTTCCACTCTATTATTTTGTCAAAATTATTAAGGACATGCGGTAGAAAATTAATTATTGATCTACTTCTTCATTTACTGTTAAAATCTGCTTACTTTCTCTTTTAACATATGCAACTTTGTGCATTCACGCACAGTATAAAACTTGTGGTGGACAAAATGAGACAAATAAAGAGTAGAACATTTTACATGTAAACAAACGGTCACAGTCCACACTATTCTGAGTTCAAGAACCGAATAAATTAGTAGGACAAAACGATGTTCACCAAATTCTCATACAAAACATATTAAACAGTGGGCTTTCTAACAATTGTGAAGGTTTGTGTCATGTTTGTCCTCAAACAAAACATATATATATTAAAAAATAAAAATAAAAATGTCCCTGTCTTTTTCCATTTTCAAACCTTTTTAAATTTTTTTTTCCAGGGAGCCACTAGGGTGGCACTAAAGAGCTGAATAATAAATGAAATCCAATATACCAACAAATGAGGCATAATGGTGCAATATGTACATACAACTAGCCTAAATAGCATGTTAGCATTGGTTAGCTTGCAGTCGTGCAATGACCAAATAAGCCTGATTTAGCACTCCAACACTATCTACACTTCTGTTAAAAACTATTAATCAATTATTCTTCTGTTGTTTGATACTTTACATTAGTTTTGGATGATACCACACATTTGGGTATCAATCCGATACCAAGTCGTTACAGGATCATACATTGGTCATATTCAAAGTCCTCATGTGTCCAGGGATATATTTCCTGAGTTTATAAGCATAATATAAATAAATAAAAAAACAAATGAAAGAAGATGTGATGCCAAAAAATATAGATGTAATCATAGTAATATCGACTAGATACGCTCCTGTACTTGGTATCATTACAGTGGATGTTAGGTGTACTCTTCAGAGACGGTTTGGTACCGTACCACAAGGAAGTGTTTTCCATTTAGAAAAAAATAATAATAATATGACTCCTTTAATGTGCCTTATAATCGGGTGCGCCTTATATATGAAAAAAGATCAACAATAGACCATTCATTGATAGTACGCCTTATAATCTGGACAATACGATACCGTATTTCCTTGAATTGCCGCAAGGCATATACTATGCGCCTGCCTTGAATAACTGCCGGGTCAAACTCGCTTCCCAAAATAATTAGCACTTGCTTAGTATTACCGCCTGGTCAAACTCTTGACGTCACGAGTGACACTTTCCCTGTCATCATTTTCAAAATGGAGGAGGCTGATTTCAATACCGGTAATTTGAAATCGCATAAAGGGAAGAAGATTAAGAGCTATTCAGTAGGATTTAAGCTCCAAGCTTACATCACACTCAAATTTTTACTGCATACCTTTGGTAAGTGCCGGAGTGAGAAGAGGTTTTAAAATAATTAGCACATGCTTACTTTTACCGCATGCCTTGGGTAAGCGCAGGAGTGAGAAGAGGTTTTAAATTAATTAGCGCCCCGGCGGCAATTCAAGAAAATACGGTATACATGTGATTTTTAGAAAAAAATTGTTTTCTAAATTTGCTAAATTTTTCAATGAAAAAAAAAAATCACATTGTCATGATAGGGTATTGTCCGTAGTATTTTGAGGACAAAAATGAAATGATTCTATTTTGCCATAAAGCTGTAACATAACAAACTGTAGAAAAAGTGACGCACTGTGAATACTTTCCATAAGCACTGTAAATTATACACTGACTTAAGTATATGCACGTTCCATTTCTACAGCATTGTCGAATTTTGAGGAGCTACTCAATACTGTAATGAAATACTAAAATGTGAGGGGTGTACTCACTTCTGTGAGAAATGGTGTCATTCTGACTTAAATGTAAGAAATAAACAAAATGTCTTAACTTCCACCTTGGAAACACTGCCCGTCTGTTACCCATGGATGCCAGAATGTATTAGGTGAGAGGCACATCTGTCCATCGAAAGACTAACATATACGAATAGGTGAAATTCTAAATAAACACTGCAGCTATCCAAAGGTTGGACCACACAGGACTACCTATCCCAGGGGTCGGCAACCTAAAACATTGAAAGAGCCATACTGGACCAAAAATACAAAAAACAAATCTGTCTGGAGCCGCAAAACATGAAAAGCCGTATATAAGTCTTATATTAAGGCGAAAACATAATTCAAAAGTCTATATTACCTATAATAGCCTACTATCAAAATGACTGTCACGGGCTGAAACAAATCTTCGTTGACATAAATATTGAAATTTAATATTTATTCTAAACATTTTTACAATTTTAGAAACCATTAGTAAATCAGAGGCTACTCAGAAGGTGAGATAACTCCTGGAACTTACTGGCTTTTAATGGCCAAAGGTATAGATGTGTGTGTCCAGGTTAAATTAACCGGAAGACTGTCTTCTTTTAATAGATTTATTACAATATTTGGCAAGCTAGGAAATATTTGCTGTGGTCTGGAACAACATGGCACACAAACAACTATCAGAAATGCAGCCAATATTACATAAAGATAATGTGTGATGAGACACGCGAAACTAAATTTCATACAAAGAGTATAAAAGTAAAAGATATTAAATGAGCTCAAATATACCTACAAATGAGGCATAATGATGCAATACGTACGTACAGCTAGCCTAATTAGCATTGGTTAGCTTGCACAGTATAAAACCTTTGGTGGACAAAATGAGACAAAGGAGTGGAAGATTTTACATGTAAGCAAACTGTTGTGTCACAGTCCACACTACGGTGAGTTAACAAACCGCCGAAACTAGTAGGGCAAAACAATGTTCACGAAATACTCATATAAAACATATTAAACAGTGGGCTTTCTAGCAATTGGGAAGGTTTGTGTCATGTTTGTCCTCAAACAAAACATATGAAAACAAAAAAATAATTTTGCCCCTGTCTTTTTCCATTTTCAATCCTTTTTTAAAAAATGCTCCAGGGAGCCACTAGGGTGGCACTAAAGAGCCGCGGGTTGCTGAACCCAGGTGTTAAATGAGCTCAAATATACCTACAAATGAGGCATAATGATGCAATATATACATACAGCTATCCTAAATAGCATGTTAGCATTGGTTAACTTGCAGTCATGCACTGACCAAATATGCCTGATTTAGCACTCCAACAAGTCAATAACATTAACAAAGCGCAACTTTGTGCATTCACGCACAGTATAAAACTTTCGGTAGACAAAATGAGACAAAAGAGTGGAACATTTTACACGTAAACAAACTGTCACAGTCCACTCTATCGTGAGTTCAAGAACCGCCAAAATTAGTAGGACAACATGATGTTCACCAAATACTCATATAAAACATATTAAACAGTGGCCTTTCTAACAATTGGGAAGGTTTGTGTCATGTTTGTCCTCAAACAAAACATATGAAAACAAAAAATAAATTTTCCCCTGTCTTTTTCCATTTTCAATCATTTTTTTTTTAATTCTCGAGGGAGCCACTAGGGTGGCACTAAGGAGCCGCGGGTTTCTGAACACGGATAAGAAATGAGCTCAAATATACCAACCAATGAAGCATAATGGTGCAATATGTACATATAACTAACCCAAATAGCATGTTAGCATTGATTAACTTGCAGTCATGCAGTGACCAAATGTGCCTAATTAGCACTCCAACAAGTCAATAACATCAACAAAGCGCAACTTTGTGCATTCACGCACGGTATAAAACTTTTGGTGGACAAAATGTGACAAAAGAGTGGAACATATTACATGCAAACGAATTGTCACAGTCCACACTTTCGTGAGTTCAAGAACCGCCAAAATTAGTAGGACAAAACGATGTTCACCAATTACTCATATAAAACATATTAAACAGTGGCCTTTCTAACAATTGGGAAGGTTTGTGTCATGTTTGTCCTCAAACAAAACATTTGAAAACAAAAAAATAATTTTTCCCCTGTATAATGGTGCAATATGTACATATAACTAGCCTACACAGCATGTTAGCATTGGTTATCTGGCAGTCATGCAGTGACCAAATATGTCTGATTTAGCACGCCAACAAGTCAATAACATCAACAAAGCCCAACTTTGTGCATTCACGCACGGTATAAAACTTTTGGTGGACAAAATGAGACAAATAAAGAGTGGACGATTTTACATCTACAAAAAAAGTCACAGTCCACAGTATTGTGAGTTCAAGAACCACCAAAATTAGTAGGACAAAACAATGATCACCAAAAATTCATATTAAACATTGGGCTATCTAACAATTGGGAAGGTTTGTGTCATGTTTGTCCTCAAACAAAACATATGAAAACAAAAAAATGAATTTTCCCATGTCTTATTCCATTTTCAATCCTTTTTAAAAAAAATCTTCCAGGGAGCCAATAGGGTTGTTACGATATGGTGGGCGCATTGTGATGCGCGGAGGTGTCGGCCCCAAGATGCCAAAGACGGGAGCAAGCAGGACTGGAGGTAGGAACCAGATTTAATAATAAAACACAACAAAACACTTGACAAAGTAAAAGAAAAGGCGTGCCACCGCACGGTAAGCTAAATGCTACTTGTAGCAAGGGTAGAGTTCAAAAGTCCGAAAGCAGCGCGAGCCGAGCGCGCGGAAAGCTAAGCTAAAACTTAGCAGAGTGAAAACAATGAGGATAAGCAATCGTAACTTGTTGCGTGAGCAAACGAAACAGCCAGGCTGAACTAGGGTAACAGATGGGCTTAAATACAGAGAACGTAATAACAAACCGGTGTGTAGACGGAGCGTGCAGGAGGAGCAAATTAAGTTGTCATGGTGATGAATGTAAATAAGGAAGTGCGCTAACAAACGGGATCGGTAGAGTCCAAAACATGATCAAAACATAGTAGGACAATACAAAAAAGACAAACATGCTAGAGATGTGTGATCCGGAAGCCGGATCACAACATTACCCCCCCCTTAAGGGGCATATCCCAGATGCCCCCAAAAAAAACAGCAATAAAGAGAACCCCCTCCCACAATGAGACAGTCTGAAAATGAAGGGAGGGTGGAGGGAGGACCTGGTGGAGGGTCGATAAGTCCTGTGTCCCCGGATCCACCGAGGACACACTAGGTGGCGGCGGCGGGTGGAACGTCGCTGCCACAACAGTCCAGGCGGGCGAACCCACAGAGGCCACTTTAGTTGCTGACGAAGACTCGGGCACGTCCTACGAGGAGGACGCCCGGGGTAGGGCCACAGCCGTGGCCATTGTGGAGGTGGGCGCACCCGTTGAGGGGGACGCCCGTGGTACGGCCACACCTGTGGCCAGAGTGGAGGTGGACGCCCGGGGTACGGCCACACCCGTGGCCGACGTGGAGGAGGACTCGGCTTGGCAGCAGCAGACAAAGGCGTGGGGGCTGTAACCGAAGCAGGCACCGATGCTGGTGCGGATGCCGGCAGCGGATCAGGTGCAGAGGCCGGCAGCGGATCAGGTGCAGAGGCCGGCAGAGGATCAGGTGCAGAGGCCGGCAGAGGATCAGGTGCAGAGGCCGGCAGAGGATCAGGTGCAGAGGCCGGCAGACGATCAGGTGCAGAGGCCGGCAGAGGATCAGGTGCAGAGGCCGGCAGAGGATCAGGTGCAGAGGCCGGCAGAGGATCAGGAGCAGGTGTCGGCTTCAGCCGAGGAGCAGGTGTCGGCTTCAGCCGAGGAGCAGGTGTCGGCCTCAGCCGAGGAGCAGGTGTCGGCTTCAGCCGAGGAGCAGGACTAGGACTATGATGAGTGATAAGACGAACACTAGGACTCGGGCAAGGACTTGAGAGAGGACCAGGACTTACAATCACACTAGTGCTTTGAGAAGGGCTTGGGCAACGACCAGGACTTACAGTCATACCAGGGCTTGGGCAAGAACTAGGACAAACGGTCAAACTAGGGCTTGGGCAAGGACTGGGACTAACAATCAAACTGGTGCTCGGGCAAAGACTAGGACAAAGACTAGGACTTACAGTAACACTGGGGCTCGGACAAGAACTTGGGTAAGGACTAGGGTTCGGACTAAGACCACGAGGGGAATCAGTACTAATATTACAAAGGCAAGAAACAAGACTCGGGACCGGACTCGAAACAGGACTCGGACTACGGATCAGTCTACGAGTGGAACTAGGACTACGACGACTACGAGAAAGACTAGGACTACAACTAGAATCAGAACAGAAACTCGGACCAGGACTTGGACTACAACTCAGTCTACAAGTCGGTCTACGAGTAGGACTAGAGCATGGGCTACGAAGAAGGCTGGGACTCGAACTCTGAGAGAAACTGTGACTAAAACTAGAACTAGGGCACGGACGGAACACAGGTGGAGGAGGTCTAAGAGGGCATGACTTGACCGGGGAGAACACCGGTGGAGGAGGTCTAGGAGGCCGTAGTGGCTTAACAGGTTTAACAGAGGTAAACACCGGTGGTGGAGGTCTAGGAGGCTTAGTAGTAATACTGGCCCTCCCCTCAAGACCCGGATTCCAGACGGGGCCCAGTTGGACAGAGGCTGACCGTAAGGGCGGGCGGTGGGAGGTTTGGAGGAGGGCAGGCTCCTCCCCTCTAAAATGTACAAAATCCTCACTAAATGAGGTGGAAAAAGGCACGGATTCAGGCGGAGAACGAGACTTGAGAGGGGGGAAGCAGGTGTGGGGGGTGAAGACGGACTAGAGTCATAGTAGTGGCGGAAAATGTCTTGGTAATAATTAATTATATTATTAAAGTCATTGTTGGGAGTGTGACTGGGCTTGGATGTGCTACAATTATCCTTGAAAATTTTCTTATATAAAATTAGGTCCTTGGGTGGAATGGGAGAAAGTTCATTTTCAAAAAACTCCTCGTTACTAAGGTCAAAAAAATGTGCAGAGGAATCCACTAAGGTGTTAACGGTGACGTCATAGGGGGGCGTGAACGGAGTGACGTCACTGTGAGTGACAGGGAAGGCGGAAGATGGTGGGATGCTAATGGGACTAACAACATGGTGACTGGGAACGGGAGAAGTGAACAAAGTACCAACCCGTAGAGAAGAGTCCTGGGTTGGAGCGGTGGGATACATGGCCGGATAAGAGGATTGGTGGGGTCGGAGCTCCGGGAGGTCTTCGGCGAGGCGACGTGCTGCTGGCTGTTTCCTGTTACGATATGGTGGGCGCATTGTGATGCGCGGAGGTGTCGGCCCCAAGATGCCAAAGACGGGAGCAAGCAGGACTGGAGGTAGGAACCAGATTTAATAATAAAACACAACAAAACACTTGACAAAGGAGAAGAAAAGGCGGTAAGCTAAATGCTACTTGTAGCAAGGGTAGAGTTCAAAAGTCCGAAAGCAGCGCGAGCCGAGCGCGCGGAAAGCTAAGCTAAAACTTAGCAGAGTGAAAACAATGAGGATAAGCAATCGTAACTTGTTGCGTGAGCAAACGAAACAGCCAGGCTGAACTAGGGTAACAGGTGGGCTTAAATACAGAGAACGTAATAACAAACCGGTGTGTAGACGGAGCGTGCAGGAGGAGCAAATTAAGTTGTCATGGTGATGAATGTAAATAAGGAAGTGCGCTAACAAACGGGATCGGTAGAGTCCAAAACATGATCAAAACATAGTAGGACAATACAAAAAAGACAAACATGCTAGAGATGTGTGATCCGGAAGCCGGATCACAACAAGGGTGGCACTAAAGAGTCTATGGGTTGCTGAACCCGGATAATAAATGAGCTCAAATATACCAGCAAATGAGGCATAATGGTGCAATATGTACATACAACTAGCCTAAATAGCATGTTAGCATTGGTTAGCTTGCAGCCATGCAGTGACCAAATATGCCTGATTTACCACTCCAACAAGTCAATAACATCAACAAAGCGCAACTTTGTGCATTCACGCACAGTATCAAACTTTTGGTGGACAAAATGAGACAAATAAAGAGTGGACGATTTTACATCCACAAAAACTGTCACAGTCCACAGTATTGTGAGTTCAAGAACCGCCAAAATTAGTAGGACAAAACAATGATCACCAAAAACTCATATTAAACATTGGGCTTTCTAACAATTGGGAAGGTTTGTGTCATGTTTGTCCTCAAACAAAACATATGAAAACAAAAAAATTAAATTTTCCCTGTCTTTTTCCATTTTCAATCCTTTTTTAAAAAATTCTCCAGAGAGCCACTAGGGTGGCACTAAGGAGCCGCGGGTTGCTGAACACGGATAATAAATTAGCTCAAATATACCAACAAATGAGACATAATGGTGCAATATGTACATACAACTAGCCTAAATAGCATGTTAGCATTGGTTAGCTTGCAGTCATACAGTGACCAAATATGCCTGATTTAGCACTCCAACGAGTCAATAACATCAACAAAGCGCAACATTGTGCATTCACGCACAGTACAAAACTTTTGGTGGACAAAATGAGACAAATAAAGAGTGGAAGATTTTACATGCAACACAGTCCACACCAATTTTCCCTCCAATTTTTCATATGTGTGAGCAAACGCCAAAACTCCTTGAGCATTCAGTGGCGCACACGTGAGCGACGACAGACGTGCACACTGTTATGAGCTTATCTTTTTTTTTCAATTTTCTGTGCGGCCTCGATTTGCCGTGCACAGAGGACGCGTGAGAAGCGTGTAAATGCACAGGTGCGTACCTTAGAGGGAACGTTGGTCCACACTATGGTGAGTTCAAGAACCGCCAAAATTAGTAAGACAAAACGATGGGCTTTCTAACAAATGGGAAGGTTTGTCCTCAAACAAAAAACATACTAAAATAAAACCATATATTTTTCCCCCATTTTTTTTTCCATTTTCAATCCTTTTTTAGCGAGCCACTAGGGCGGCGCTAAAGAGCCACATCGTGGGTTGCTGACCCCCAGTCTATCCTATACCTGAAAGTATTTCATTACCAATAAGGTTGACAGTACTGCAAAGCCCTATTTTACAATATTATTCTATTTCCTGTTATATAGTATCACACAGGCGGGTTTTATCGTGGAGCTGGGGGGGAGCAAGTGAAAGGGGAAGCTAGAATAACAAAGCCCACATTTTCACCCCGACTAATTTATTGCAATTCAAAATATCCAGCAGGATCTTTACTGTGGATAGGAAAACCGAGTCGCTCGTATGCGCGGTGTATGCGCTCACGCCCGTCCCCGAAAACTTGATTTACACGTGGCACCATAAATCAGCGTGGCGTTTTCAGCTGAACCCCGTTTTTCACGGTGTGCTCGACGCCGTCTCTCAACAAGTGATTCGTCAGTGTCAGGATGGATTAAGACGTGGCAGCAGAATTTTTTTTATTTTTTTTTCCCTTGTCGTTAATTCAACAAGTGGAGGAGATGGATGAAGAGAGCAGACCGAGGAGGAAGACGGGAAGGTGAAGGAGAGGACAGCGCTCAGGCAGGCGGGCGGGCGGGCGGGCGCTCATCAGGAGGACACAGAGGCCACAGTGTGGAGAGCGAGCCCTTGTGTAAATGGAGATGTACTAAACCTGCACTAACCTGGATCACCCGTGATAAAATATTTATACATGCTATTGTGTGACGGCGGCGTAATTTGTTTTTCCCCGCGCTCAATTAATTCCCTCCCAGTCATCAGCCAGGGGTGAACTCCTGGTGATTACAGCTGGGTGCCGCGCCGTGGCCCCTGCTGCAACAAACACTTGAGAGATTTTAATGGCGTAAATCCCCCTTACAATTACACTTCATCCCTGCCATACATTTCCATAGATTAAAAAGGTGAGGCCGGGGCACTTCGGGGGAGATGAAGGCCGATTTCTCCTCGTCTTCTCTCCAATCAGACCGGAGGTGTCCAAACTGTTTCCATGGAGGGCCGCACACGGATAAAACCAGAAAGTAAAGTAAAAAAAGTCACACACTGATTTCATGTGACGACGAGGGAGTCGGAGACAGAGGGACGCTTCAAGCTGACAACTTCAAAAAATAATACAGCCATCCATCCATTTTTCTACCGCTTATTCCTTTTGGGGTGGGGGCGCTGGAGCCTATCTCAGCTACAATCGAGCGGAAGGCAGGTTGCACCCTGGACAAGTCACCACCTCATCGCAGGGCCAACACAGATAGACAGACAACATTTACACTCACATTCACACACTAGGGCCAATTTAGTGTTGCCAATCAACCTATCCCCAGGTGCATGTCTTTGGCGGTGGGAGGAAGCCGGAGTACCCGGAGGGAAGCCACGCATTCACGGGGGAGACCATGCAAACGCCACACAGAAAGATCCCAAGCCCGGGATTGAACCCAGAACTACTCAGTAGGTATCGTTATGGGGTATCGGACTGTCTGATTGTGGCGGTCCTCTCCCTGTACGATCAGTGTCAGAGCTTGGTCCGCATTGCCGGCAGTAAGACGGACACTCTTCCAGCGAGGGTTGGACTCCTCCAAGGTTGCCCTTTGTCACCGATTCTGTTCATAACTTTTATGGACAGATTTTCTAGGCGCAATCAAGGTGTTGAGGAGATCCGGTTTGGTGGCTGCAGGATTAGGTCTTTGCTTATTGTGGATGACGTGGTCCTGATGGCTTCATCAGGCCAGGATCTTCAGCTCTCACTGAATGCGTTCGCAGCCGAGTGTGAAGCGACCGGGATGAGAATCAGCACCTCCAAGTCTGAGTCCATGGTTCTTGTCCGAAAAAGGGTGGAGTGCCAGGTTGGGGAGGAGACTCTGCCCCAAGTGGAGGAGTTCAAGTACCTCGGAGTCTTGTTCACGAGTGAGGGAAGAGTGGTTCGTGAGTTCGGTGCGGCGTTCTCACTAAAGCGGACGCTGTGGTGAAGAAGGAGCTGAGTCGGAAGGCAAAGCTCTCAATTTACCGGTCGATCTACATTCCCATCCTCACCTATGGTCATGAGCTTTGGGTAATGACCGTAAGGACAAGATCACGGGTACAAACGGCCGAACTGAGTTTCTTCCGCCGTGTGGCGGGGCTCTCCCTTAGAGATAGGGTGAGAAGCTCTGCCATCCGGGAGGAGCTCGAAGTAAAGCCGCTGCTCCTCCACATCGGGAGGAGCCAGATGAGGTGGTTCGGGCATCTGGTCAGGATGCCACCCGAACGCCTCCCTAGGGAGGTGTTTCGGGCACGTCCGACCGGTAGGAGGCCACGTACAAGACTCAGGATATTCTGGAAAGACTATGTCTCCCGGCTGGCCTGGGAACGCCTCGGGATCCCCCGGGAAGAGCTGGACGAAGTGCCTGGGGCGAGGAAAGTCTTAGCTTCCCTGCTTAGGCTGCTGCCCCCGCGACCTGACCTCAGATAAGCGTAAGAAGATTGAAAATATATACACCAACCGCTACCCCCCTCCACCCATTAGTGTAGAAGGGGCCTTACTGCTCCACAATATAGTATCAAGGGGTGTTTGCGTGCAATATACTGTGTATACAGTATATACAGGGTGTCCTCTCATACATTGGATCAGACATGACAAGCGTATGTAAAACACAGTCAAAGGGCACACGGCGTGAACAATTGTTGCAGCCCAGTGCAGATCGACACTGATTGCCGTGCTATTACAGGCAAATAGCATCACTTGGTTGCCAGTCGCCAGGGCATAATCATGTGTGACTAACAGCGCGACAAAGAGGGAGGCAAAGGCGGCGGAGGTGCAGGCTCTTTTTTTTTTTTTTTTTTTTTTTGCCACCTTATTCCTCTCTGAGTTGCCTGGAGGGGGGGCGAGGAGTGAAAGGCGATAAAAAGATGGGGACCACTCAAAGTTTGTGGCGGAGATGCCCCCCTTTCATCATATTTGGAGACAATCATCCCGCGTGGAGCATTACGACAAAGTAGCAATCTCGGCTTTCCGAAGAATGGAGAAAGACACGGATGACTTCAAGAGCTGGTGGCGCAAGAAACGCCGGCGTGATGACGTCCATTTGCTGCTCCGCCGTCTTTTATTGTTGTTGTGTCTCCGTGTTGCTAAGGGGAGAAAAAGTTCCTAAAAAGGTCCATTTCATGAATCAAACAAGCTGTACCCGATGAGACACTTCGTCTGGTTTACCTGAACAATCTAATGCAAGCTAAACGCAAAATCTATAGCAGGAATTGACAGGTATAATGATAACAATGCTCGAAGACATTATTTTGAGGAATTATATGGAACAGGCTTCATAATGTTCGACTAAACTCAAATCCAGTTAAGTTGGCACGTTGTGTAAATAAATCGTAAATAAAAACAGAACACAATGATTTGCAAATCCTTTTCAACTTACATTCAATTGAATAGACCGCAAAGACAAGATATTTAATGTTCAAACTGAAAAAAACTTATTTTTTTTCAGCAAATAATCATTGACTTAGAATTTAATGGCAGCAACACATTGCAAAAAAAGTTGGCACAGGGGCATTTTTACCACTGTGCTACATGGCCTTTCCTTTTAACAACACTCAGTAAACGTTTGGGAACTGAGGAGACCAATTTTTGAAGCTTTTAAGTTGGAATTCTTTCCCATTCTTGCTTGATGTACAACTTAAAATGTTCAACAGGAGTACTGTCATGATCTGTGGTCTGGGTTATGTTTTTGTTATTTTTTTTATAGTTTTGGACTATTTTAATTCCTGTTTACGCTCCCTTGTTTAGTTACCCTAGCGACTCAATAGTATCACCTTCCACGGGTGTTCGGACACGCACCTGCTCTGATTAAGAGCCTATTATTTAAGCCTTGTCTTTGCCAGTTAGTCGGCCTAGCGTCATTGTTTATTTCATGCGATTCCATAGTTCATGTTGTTCGATTCATGAGGTGTCCACGTAAGTCGTGTTTATTCCATGATACAGTTTTGTGTTTGTTCCATGCCATAGTTAATGCTGTTTGTTTCATGCCACAGTTTTGTGTTAGTTCCACGCCATAGTTTATGCTGATTGTTTCATGCCACAGTTTTGTGTTTGTTCCATGCCGTGGTTTATGTTTGTTTACCTCATGCCCTGCCAATATTTCTAGGGTTAATAAATATGTTCCGATTGCATCCCGGGAGAACAAACCTCGCAGTAAGCTGCAACCCCACAAGAATAAGCAAGAATAAGCCTGCAACATGGAGTAGTCAGAAACATGTCAGCCTAGACGAGGTGTTGGCAACCCAAAACATTAAAAGAGCCATGTTGGACCAAAAATACAAAAAAAAAATCTGTCTGGAGCTGAAAAAAAAATGAAAGCCTTATTATAAGTGTTATAAAGAAGCCAACACCTAATGTAAGTGTCTATATTAGTTATATTAGCCTACTATCAAAATGACTATGTGTCGCAGGTTGATGCAAATCTTCGTTGACAGAAATGTTGAAATAGAATATTTATTGTACACACTTTTACATTAGAAAACATTACTAAAACGGAGGCTTATGGAATATTTATTGTACACACTTTTACATTAGAAAACATTACTAAAACGGAGGCATAAATAGCATGTTAGCATCAATGAGCTTGCAGTCATGCAGTTACTAAAATATTTCTGATTAGCACTCCACATGAGTCAATAAAATCAACAAAACTCACCTGTGGGCATTCACGCACAGCATAAAACGGTTGGTGGACAAATAGAGACGAAGACAAAGTGGCATAAAACACATATTTCTGTGTCAGCATCAAGGAAAGTTGTACATGTAAGCAAACTAAGCAAACTAAGCAAACTCCGGTGCGTTCAAGGACTTCCGAAATTAAAATCAATAGTCTCATCAATGAAGCATGTATATAAACGGTGGGATTTCTAACAATTAGGAAGGTTTGTGTCATGTTTGTCCTACAGAAACCACATTAAAAAAATTTTATATTTTTTTCTCATCTTTTTCCATTTTCATACATTTTTGAAAAATAAATCAAAGTTTATTTATATAGCCCTTAATCACAAGTGTCTCGAAGGGCTGCACAAGCCACAACGACATCCTCGGCTAAGATCCCACATCAGGGCAAGAAAAAAACTCAACCCAATGAGATACAATTATAAACCTCCGCTCAATCCCGGGCCACCGGTGTGATGGACGTCGAGTGGATCAATCAATCAATCAATCAATCAATGTTTATTCATATAGCCCCTGTGTCTCAAAGGGATGCATAAGCCAAAACGACATGCTCGGTTCAGACCCCACAAAAAGGACAAGGAAAAACTCACAACCCAGTGGGATATCAATGTGAATGACTATGGGAAACCTTGGAGAGGACCACAGATGTGGGTGACACCCCCTTTAGGGGAGACCGGATGCAATGGACGTCCAGTGGGTCTAACATAATATTGTGAAAGTCCAGTCCATAGAGGATCTAATATAATAGTGAGAGTCCAGTCCATAGTGGGGCCACCAGGAGACCATCCCGAGCGGGGACGGGTCAGCAGCGCAGAGATGTCTCCAACCGATGCACAGGGGAGCTGTCCACCCCGGGTCCCGACTTTGAACAGCTGGCACGTCAACCCTAGTCATAATGCCATCTGTCAAAATAACTATTAGGATTGTTCGAATGGGTGCATGTAATACACATCTAGATTAGATTATTATCTGGTGTCAACATGCAATGGAAAATGTTCCTAAAGCCATCAGGTTCTATTGGTTTCAAGCCCATGTGCCAGAACACGCAAATTACACATTGACAATAATTGTTTTTGTGGTTACGTATGTCAAAATGTACAATGGAACCCCGTTTTGCGAACTAAGGTGGTTCTTAAACAGGGACGGCGTGGCGCAGTGGAAGTGTGGTTGTGCGAAACCCGAGGGTCCCTGGTTCAATCTCCACCTAGTACCAACCTCGTCACATCTGTTGTGTCCTGAGCAAGACACTTCACCCTTGCTACTGAGGGGTGCTGGTTAGCGCCTTGCATGGCAGCTCCCTCCATCAGTGTGTGAATGTGTGTGTGAATGGGTAAATACGGAAGTAGTGTCAAAGCGCTTTGAGTACCTTGAAGGTAGAAAAGCGCTTAACAAGTACAACCCATTTATTATTTATTTATTTACCTCTCCACACAGGAGAGGGGGGCAGAGCAGAAAAAGAGACGGCAGATCAACTGGTCTAAAAGGGGGGTCTATTTAAAGGCTAATGTATACCAATGAGTTTTAAGATGGGACTTAAATGCTTCTGCTGAAAAAGCTCCAGGGAGCCACTTGGGTGGCGCTAAAGAGCCGCTTGTTGCTGACCCCCGGCCTGGAGGCAGGTCATCAAACAAAGCACCACACAAAAAAGTAGCTACTGTCCCTCGACTTTTCCAGTGTGTTTCCTCAGCAGCAGAAGCGAGCTAACACGGAAGGAAATTTGCCAGCGCTAAGCCCAATTTCCTCTCATAATGCAAGTAAGGATAGGGCCAAAGTCATGATCTGTTTTGATGGCGCTACGTGTGCCAGAACGAAAATTGGAACTGAGGGAGATTTAGGCTTAACTGTAATTAACCCCAGCCGGTGCTGCTGCTGCTGCTGCTGCTGCTGCTTCTGCTGCTGGATTGTCACAGAGATACTGCCGTGGTATGGCATTATTGTTGCATTTGCTCTATGGAAAAAGATGATTTTAACTTGAAAAAGAAAGGTTGACTTGGCATAACGTAGGTGCGACAGAAGCTCAAAGCTTAACATGAACGCAACAGAACTCAACCTACAATAACATCTCTTCTCTAACCTCTTTTCAGGTCTCATTAATTATATTGTATATATATATATATATATATATATATATATATATATATATATATATATATATATATATATATATATATATATATATATATGTTTGTATGTATGTGTATATATATACATCTATAAATACACATACATACATACAAACATGTATATATACATATATATAAATAAATATATATATATACATACATACATATATATAAATAAATATATATATATATATATATGTATGCATACATACATACATACATACATATATATATGCATACATACATACATATATATATATATGCATACATACATACACACACACACACACACACACACACACACACATATACATATATATATATATATATATATATATATATATATATATATATATATATAGTTTTTTTGCCCTGTCCAGCTTCTCAAGCAAATTGTATTGTTGATGTAGATGCCCATATCAGCTGTACAAATTTACTTTACAAAATAAAAGTGTGGGATACTTCTCCTGTTGCCTTTTTTTTATTTAACTTTATTAAATTGATTTATATTATTGTTTTTTTAGTGCAGTGTAGAAATGTAAAAAAAAAAGGAACACAGAACGGTAAGTTGTGGGGACACGAGGGGGATAAGAGAGAGAGATGACGATGACAACAACAGAACAACATCAGCAAATAGGATATGTACAAATATAATGGTAAAAGTGATAGCAAATAAGCAGTTAGTGGAATAAATAATAATACAGAAATGACAATGATTATTAGACTACAAATGCAGCAATACAAATACCAATAGAAATAGCACAATTGATATTGAAAATAACAATAATTACCTCTATTATCAACAATACAATTGTTCAAATGCAACAATACATATATGTAATAAACACTTGAAATACAAAAACAAAACCAAAAAAAAAAAAAGATAAATGCAGGGGAAGAAAGAGAAGCAGACTATATTAACCTTGTAGATTGTTATAGTGACAATAGGTTGAGCTTTGTCAGTGTGCCATGTGTTACCCAGTTTACCGTAGGGCAATAAAGTTAATATATGTTTGATGAAAAGTGAGCATATGTATTCAGGTCTCATTAAAATCACTTGGAATTTTCGGATCCACGGTACATGCCACAATGCAACGGCCGCTTTCCATCCGTTTAATCTTTCCAAAATAGTTATTGCGTATATGTTCATGAGGAAACATTAGACAATGTTGCCGATGGGTTTTGGCAGTCCAGAGATGAAACTCTTAATTGATTCATCACAACACTGAAACCGAATCGGGCTGTCTGTCATAACAGCTAGAAGACAAGTAGGATTTTACTTTAGGGCCGTCCGCCTCGTCGCTTTCGAGCAAGGCTTCCAAAACGGAGGAGAGAAACGGCATGACATCATATCGCGGGGTAAGTTAAGGGGAGGAAGCAACACTGTAAACAAAGAACCTAAATGAAGTATGCCTCCTGGATGGGTGCCAGCGAGGGCTGCAGCTAACGATTATTTTGATACTCGATCAGTCAACGATTATCTTAACGATTAGTCAACTAATCAGATAATAAAACATACACATGGCTCTAATTTTTCCATCGACTTCTAAATACCTCATTTATTTTAGGCAACAAATATGACTAATTCATGCAGAAATATTTATCTATACTGTGCTGTGCTGCTTATTCAGCTTTAACAAAAATTAACATGCCTAATAAAATGTGAAAGAATGGGCCGCCCTCAGTGATTTCCAGCTTAGAACCAGGGGCGGTTCTAGGCATGCTTTTATGAGGGGGCAGTCAGAAATGTGAAGGGGGCATCATGTGTACACATCATGCTCCAGCACTTTTTTTTCTGTGCTTATAGTAACGATGCTTTCTTCATTGAAATGGGTCTTTAGCTATGTGTCCAACCCCAACCTGGAGTAGTGGATTGCACTTTGTCAGGCCTCTACCTTCAGACCTGTCCAACTTGGGTGTCCCACCTGAAAACTAAGCTCCTGCTGGTATAGCTCTTACGGTCACTGAGGCATGCAAACCCCCTGACCACAATAAGGTGGCAATCCCTCAGGGGCGGAAACTGAAAAATAAAAATAAAAATAAATGAATAAAATAAAGTAAAACATCCTTCATCCAGATTTTATCAACCAACAACATAACATTTATCCTAACTGGATGGCCTAACTCTGAAATAAATTTTGACCCAAAGAAGGACTTCACACACTACAGTCAATATTTACAAAACTGAAAGGTAGTCTGATGAATAATGATAAAAAGGAATCTCAAACTAATTTATAAAACAGAACATGGGCACTCATCTGGGCACAACATGTATTCACTCCAATGTATGTGTGTTGCCCACTTGCTTATAAATTGATGAAAACAGCAGTGTTTTTGTTTTTAGGTGTCTTGGTCATATCAAATGAAACTTATAATTTGTTTATTACAAAATGTAGATTGAAACATTAAAGGTTGACTATGTAGAATTACAAGAAAAACAACAGAAAAAGAATTCCAGCAGTCGATTGCCAGACCGTTGCTAAGTAAAACGGGCCGTTGCTAGGGACTCCGCTCTGAACAGAGGACAGCAGAGGAGGACTGTTAAGCAGGATATATACCTTATGTTTCATTTTTACCGTCATTAACAGCATCATAAATGACTTGTAGCTTGTTACAGGGACAGTGGAGGCTCTCTGCCTTCCAAACCACTGCTGCTCAGAGCCTCCGCTGTCACTGCTCTCGTCAAGTTGTAAAAAAAAAAAAAAAAAAGGAACTCCGTAGCACCGAAGGTCTGCGACGATAAACGTGTTTATGACAGATAAGACTACACAAATACATCCATCCTAACAAGTATATGATAAATGTAGACAACTTTTCCTTTTCTTTTACTTTCATACTGCAACAGTGATTGGATGTTTACTGAGGGCTGAGGGGTGTGTGCGGGTGTGTGTCTGCTGCGCAGCCTGTGGAATGGTGAATACACGCACAGCGGAGGGAGGGATGAGAGAGAAGCCGACACTACTATATCGTGTGTGTCCCTTTTCCGGCGGATTTTTCCGCTAGTGTAGATAATTTTGTCAACTTGTAATGTAGTAATTTTGTGAGTTTATTCAAATTTGCTTTCTCAAATTTTGATTTGAGGGGGCAAGACATTTATTTAAGGGGGCTCTGCCCCCTCTTGCCCCTGCGTAGAGCCGGCCATGCTTAGAACTGTTTTAGGATGCCACCTGTGCAACAAATCCAGTCGTGAAATTTCCTCACACCTCAATATTCCAAAATCAACTTTAATATAGGAAAAGTGAAGAGTTTGGGAACAACAGCAACTCAGCCACCAAGAGGTAGGCTACGTAAACTGACAGAGAGGGGTCATCGGAACTGAAGCGCATAGTGCAAAGACTTTCTGCACGGTCAGTTGCTACAGAGCTCCAAACTTCATGTGACCTTCCAATTAGCCCATGTACAGTACGCAGAGAGCTTAGTGGAATGGGTTTCCATGGCCGCGCAGCTGCATCTAAGCCATACATCACCAAGTCTAATGCAAAGCTCGGGATGCAGTGGTGTAACGCACGTCACCACTGGACTCTAGAGCAGTGGAGACAAGTTATCTGCAGTAATGAATCACACTTTTCTGATGGACGAGTCTGGGTTTGGAGGTTGCCAGGAGAACGCTACATTTCGGACTGTGCCGAGTGTGAAATTCGGTGGGGGAGGAATTATGGTGTGGGGTTATTTTTCAGGAGTTGGGCTTGGCGCCTGAGTTCCAGTGAAAGGAACTTTGAATGCTCCAGGATACCAAAACATTTTGGACAATTCCATGCTCCCAACCTTGTGGAAACACTTTGGAGCGGGCCCCTTCCTCTTCCAACATGACTGTGCACCAGTGCACAAAGCAAGGACATGGATGACAGAGTCTGGTGTGGATGAGCTTGACTGGCCTGCACAGAGTCCTGACCTGACCAAAGTGCCATCCCATGACTTCAAGTCCGTATGTGAGCAAAGGTAGGTGGCAAAATACATTTGGCAATATAGTGTATGTAATATTTACATATATATATATATATATATATATATATATATATATATATATATGCAAAACATTTGTCCTCTTTGCTCCACCATCACAGCAGCTGCCTATCAGAAATTTAAATACTCAAATATGACGCTGGTGTTGTCCTTTGAAAGGAGAGAGAACTGTGTCTAAAGCAGTAAGCCAAACCTGCGATGCTGTGAGCTTACAACGTGTTTTCCCCCCGATCACCATCTCCTCCAACTACCCGGGAATTCTCTGGGACCAACATGCACACCTTGGATTTCAGACCCACAACCCCTGAGTCACCCCTTTTCCTTCTCTAGTTCCCATCGCACCCATCTGATCCGCTCTCTTCCAAACGACAGTCTTTAAAAAAAAAGACAAAAAAAAATACATAAATACAGTAACACAATCTTAGGGGAAAGCTGATACAATCTTTTCCAAACTATAAAAGTCAGTCACCCACAAAAACATCTGCATGGTCAAATTTAAAACAAACTGTCAGGGAGTCTGCTGTCCCCATAAAGAGAGAGGCGAGGAAGGGGAAGGAGCAAGAAAAGCATTTTTTTTTTTTTTTTTTTTTTTGCAAGGAATTTTTAGTGCTTTCCACTTGGCCATATCTTAAACCTCTCCAGTCCTTGAAAAACACTTGCAGCGTGAAGCTAAAACCCATCAACAATGCAATACGTCAGATGGAATTACAAAGTGGCCATCCTTGTTTTACCGCCTCATGACAACTTAGACCGCCATTCATGTAGAAGTCTTAATTTTTTTTTTTTTTCAGATTCAATTGTGTCATAGTGCCTGTCGGTGTTGGATTACGATACCTTTAAAAGTAGCTTCTCACAGCGCAAAAGTCAGAAACAAAAAAGAAAAAAAAATACAAAAATGAGGGGTATTTTATTTGAACTAAGCAAAATTATCTGCCAATAGAACAAGAAAATTTGGCTTGTCAAGACTTTCCAAAACAAGTAAAATTCGCACACCTCAATGAACTTAAAAATACCTTAAATTGAGTACATTCTCACTAATAACAACTGTACTACTCAGTACTGCACACCTACTCAGTGGCCTAGTGTTTAGCGCAGGGGTCCCTAAACTATAGATCCGGCCCTCCAGCGTCCAAAATCCGGCCCGCGGTAAAGTCCCAAGTTTTAAAAAAATATCAACAATTATTTTTCATTATTTCTTAAAATCTGTCCTTTCTAAATCATTTTCTATTGCTTGTTACTCTGTGTCTCCTAGCCGCTCAGGCAAATCATATTGTTTAAAAATGCATTTTTTCATCGATGGAGTGTGCACTTGATGTCATGTTTTCAGTCAATTAAGTCAATTAATGCACGAGGAATATGTATGTATATATATATATATATATATATAGCCCGGCCCCCGGCCAAATTATTTTAACCCAATGCGGCCGAGAGTCAATAAGTTTGGGGACCGCTGGGTTAGAGTGTCCGCCCTAGGTTGGGAGTTCAAACCCCGGCCGAGTCATACCAAAGACTATAAAAAATGGGACCCATTACCTCCCTGCTTGGCACTCAGCATCAACGGTTGGAATTGGGCGTTGAATCACCAAAGTGATTCCCGGGCGCGGCCACTGCTGCTGCTCACTGCTCCCCTCACCTCTGAGGGGGTGATCAAGGGTGAGGAGTCAAATGCAGAGTAAAATTTTGCCACACCTAGTGTGTGTGTGACAATCATTGGCACTTTTAACTTTACTCCTATATGAGTACGTATGTTGTATTGTTTTATTGAAAATAAAACAGCAAAGTCCGTTTGGCTGTCATCTGTTTTTATATGAGACGCAATTGTGTCAGTCATTTTTTTTTTGTCATGCTTGAAATAAGAAATTATTACATTACAAAAGTAGTTTTATACTTGTGAGTGTTGATGACACAGCTTTGCATTAGTTGATATTCTAGTTTCAAGCATGTTTTACTGAATATAGGTCATAAAATGTACTATATCTTACTGAGATAATTTAGTACCAAAACCCTTAAAAAAAGTAAAACATTCTGACATAAAATCTGCTTAGTGAGAAGAATTATATTATCAGACAGAAAATAAGACAATATCACTCTTATTTGAGATATTTAATTTTACCTAGATTTCAGTTATTGCAATGCAATGCAAAGAAGCTACAGTTCATAACATTTGCACAAACGGCCATTATTACAAATTATATCAGAATCTACCTCAATGACAATTGAATATTTGTTTAGCTTTCTCTTTTTCACGGTATCACGGCCACGCCCCTGCTCAGCTGCAAGCAATCTGCCATTAGCGCACCTGGTAATGATGAGGGCAGACAGCATAAAGACCAGTGTACTCGAAGATCTAGTGTCAGAACATAGTTCTCTGTACACAGTAAGCGATCGCGTGTCTGGCTGCCCTCCCGCGTACTTGCTCTCTCTCTCTGTGCCTTCCCAGTTCCCGCGTCGTATGTCTTTTGTGTCTTCCACAGTGCTTTTTGCCCGTCTCCCGTGATTGAGCTGTGTGCCTCAACTTCTTCTAGGATTCCCGACTGCCTCCCTTGATCCTCAACCCCTGCTTGGACACGGACCTGTTGACACCTAACTATACTCCCCGACAACCTGCCTGTCTCACGGACATTAGAGCCTGCCTTTCAACTCCAGGAATTCTGCCTCTCGTTCAACACTCACGGTAACACCCAGCAAGTAATTCCCACACATAGACACACCCACACCATACACTCTTGAATTTTGTCACACTCCATTCTCGAGTTGATTATATTATTGTTTATTATCACATATATATATACATATATATATATATATATATATATATATATATATATATATATATATATATATATATATATATACATATATATATATACATATATATATATATATATATATATATACATATACATATATATATATATATATATATACATACATATATATATACACATATATATATATACATATATATATATATATTTATATATATATATATACATATATACATATATATATATATATATATATATATATATTTATATATATATACATATATACATATATATATATATATATATATATATATATATATATGTATATATATATACATATATACACATATATATATATATATATATATATATATATATATACATATATACATATATATATATTTATATATATATATACATATATACATATATATATATATATATATATATATATATATACATATATATATATATATATATATATATATATATATATATATATATATATATATACATATACATATATATATATATATATATATATATATATATATATATATATATATATATATATATATATATATATATATATATATATATATATATATATATATATATATATATAAATGATTGGCAACACCTGCGATTAGGTGGCCACTTGTCCAGGGTGTACGCCGCCTTCAACCCCATGTTTGTAGCTGAGATAGGCGCCACCGCCCCCTGCAACCCCAAAAGGGAATAAGCGGTAGAAAATGGGTGGATGGATGGATTGGCAACACTAAATTGGCCCTAGTGTGTGAATGTTGTCTGTCTATATGTGTTGGCCCTGCGGTACCGTGAAAATCCGCCAGATTGTAGCTGAGATAGGCTCCAGTGCCCCTCGCGACTCCGAAGGGAATACGCCGTAGAAAATGGATGGATGAATGGATATATTTTTAATATATATATATATACATATAATAAAACATAGAGCTACTACTGCCCCCTTGTGTCTGTGCCGTCTACCACTCCACCCCTGCAACACTCTTGGCACTTTTGTGCTTTATTTGCGGCTGGCGGCAATGATGAGGGACATTGAATCAGAAAATGCAATGTAACAGTTTCAGGAAATGGTAAACATTTCTCCCCGGAAAAAGTTATCAATAAATACCAGTAAAGCACAAAGTCAGTTTTTAGTATGGCAATTAAGACAAAATAAAAATTACTTTTCCAGTTTGTTCAACTTTACACTTCAAGGGGAACTGCACTTTTTGGGGGGATTTTGCCTTTCGTTCTCAATTATTATGAAAAATATGACGACAAATGTATTTGTTTTTTTAATGCAATCTAAATATTAAAAATACATGCGATACAATGGAGCCTATGGGAGCCGCTGTAGTCTGCATATAAAGCCCCTAAAAACATCTAAACACCTCCATTAAGGTTTTATATATACATGATTTAAGTATCTATGTAATGGGCACATTTATAATAACATTTAATATTTACGTATTTTGCTGATATCAAACATATGTGGTGCATTTATTTCAAAAACACATCATGACATTTGCTTTTTTTCACCAACTACATCACTGATTTTTAGTCACTGCAGACTTTATGAGAGCCAACAAACATAATAAAACATCACCTACTTGACAATTTCTATGGCATTGGGATGCCAACTGCTAGGATGTTCATATATTTCCATTTAGATGAAGAATGACTCATAGTCCTCACAAAGAAATGGGTGGGGGGAGGGACCAAGCATCTTTTTATGTCGTTCTTCCCGTTTCTGGGTCTAAATTGGCTGTCAAAGTGTACCAACTTGTCGGAATATGCCCTTTTCCTTCTACTTTCCAGGTGAGAGGCATGATTTAATAAGGTTTGACGCTCAAAAGAAACAAGGCATCGGCTTACCACTCAATGATTTCAACAAGATTGTGATTACGGCGCCGCTATAAATAGTTTGTCTGTGTCAGCGCTTATAATAACAATATCACTTGGTTAATATTCAGGTCACAAAATGTGAATCGAGTATTGTTTGGATGGCAATTTGATTTGGGTGTCATGGGCAAAATAAAGGATCTCCCATTTGACTTTTATCTACGGTTATTTATGAGTTGGAATGCATTGAAAAAAAATACATCCGTTGTCATGTCTTTTATAATGATTGTAAACAATTGGCGAAAAAAAAAAAAAAAAGTGCAGTTCCCCGTTAAGTGTTTTACTTTAAAATGGAATAGAAAAACATTCCAGAGAAGGAATGTTTTACAGTTGTATTGTTTTATTACACAGCGGTTCTTTCTACAGTTAAAATATTAGTTCAGACATGATTTGTACGGCTCGAAGTTTTATGGTAACTGGACCGTGGAATGCAATATGTCCATTTCTATTGTTTTCTATGGGAAATGTTCAAATACAGTCGCGATCAAAAGTTTACATACACTTTAAAGAAAATACTGTCATGGCTGTCTTGAGTTTCCAATCATTTCTATAACTCCTATTTTTTTGTGATAGAGTGATTGGAGCACATGGTCACAAAAAAACATTCATGAAGTTTGGTTCTTTTATGAATTTATAATGGGGACCTAATAAAAATGTGACCAAATCTGCTGGGTCAAAAGTATACATACCCACGACCAATTTTTGACAGAATTGGTGCAGTTCAGCTAAATTGGTTGGTTTTCTGACATGGACTTGTTTCTTCAGCATTGTCCACACGTTTAAGTCAGGACATTGGGAGGGCCATTTTAAAACCTTGATTCTAGTCTGATTTGGCTATTCCTTTACCATTGTTGACGTGTGTTTGGGGTCATTGTCCTGTTGGAACATCCAACTGCGCCCAAGACCCTGATGATTTTAAGTTGTCCTGTAGAATTTGGAGGTAATCCTCCTTTTTCATTGTCCCATTTACTCTCTGTAAAGCACCAGTTCCATTGGCAAAAAAACAGGCCCAGAGCATAATACTACCACCACCATGTCTGACGGTAGGTTTTGTGTACCTGGGATCTCAATCTCATTTGTCCCACACGCCATTAGACTGTACAACTCCTCTCTGAGGAAGGGGGAGTGGGAGTGGGATACTAGGATGACAGGGGATGCAAAACAATAACAGTGCAATACTTTTTCATAACATGGTCACTACTGCCTAGTTTCTCTTGTTATATTCTTATTTTACTGTTATATTTTTATTCCCATTGTTGCTTTTTACTTTTATTCTTATTGTAATATTTTTCTATTTTGTTTTCATTTATACCCCCATTATTTACTTTTTAATTTTTAAATTGATCTCAACTCCGTACACTGCTGCTGGAATTTTATTTTTCCTGAAGGAACGCTCCAGAAGGAATCAATAAAGTACTGTCTATCTATCTATCTATCTATCTATCTTAAAGGCCTCACCTTTTCTCTTCCAAACATGTTGCTGGGTATTGTGGCCAAACAGCTCAATTTTTGTTTCAACTGACCAGCGAACTTTCCTCCAGAAGGTCTTATCTTTGTCCATGTGATGTCAGATAAAACAAAAATTGAGCTGTTTACTAGAGGTGTAACGGTACGTGTATTTGTAATGAACCGTTTCGGTACGGGGGTTCCGGTTCGGTTCGGAGGTGTACCGAACGAGTTTCCACACGGACATATTAATTAGCGTACCGCACGTTGTGTAAACATTACACACCGACGCATAACACACAGCATGCTAGCAGCGACCGGGCTACGATAGACTGACTTTACCTCCTCTTTTCAGCGGACATGTCCTCTTTTGCGGGGCTGTCCGGGTGGAGTTTCTTGAATGCCTCAAATGTCCGGCATTTTAAGTTAGGGTTGCGTGTATTTTCAATGTACATTCGGGTTTAAGAAAGGGTTAAAAACAAAACAAATTGTGCACACAGTAGCATTCGTGAGGGAGGGGCAGAGACAGAGAGAGGGAGAGAGTTATGATAAACGCGCATGCATCGCCAGGCTCTGCTTTGTACCCATAGATTTATCAGGCCCACGGTACATTCTAAAAACACTGTTAAAAAAATCATAAAGTCATCTGCCGAATGGGTGGAGCTACTGGATGGAGTCCCTTGGTGGGTTAGCGATGCTACTGTACTAAACAAAAATTTTGGATCGTTTTTATTAAGGCGGATGAGATTTGAGTAATATTTAGTTTTAGCTGAGGTAAGCATGCGTTTATAAGTTATTAAACTATTACCCCATGCTTGATGGTGCACCTCAAGTTTAGTCGTGCGCCATTTGCGTTCCAACTTTCAACATAATTTCTGAGCTATAGTTTCTCCTGTAAACCATGGCGTACGCCTTTTTGGAGCCTTTTTTAACTTCAGCGGTGCTATACTATCAATGGTTTCGCGCAGGGCCTTGTCAAAGTTGTTAGTGAGGTTATCAATAGAGCCCACATACTTTGAGAATGGTGCCATTACCGAGGGCAGTAGGCCAGCAAGAGTCGGCGTTGTGGCAGCATTAATGTTGCGGCTGCTATAGCAGTTGTTATTATTAGCTTGCCGAACATGAGTCCGAACTTAAAATTTTATAAGGTAATGATCGGACATTACTTTAGTATACGGGAGTCCTCTTTTGCGGGGCTGTCCGGGTGGAGTTTCTTAAATGCCTCAAATGTCCGGCATTTTAAGTTAGGGTTGCGTGTATTTTCAATGTAGGTTCAGGGTTAAGAAGGGGTTAAAAACAAAACAAATTGTGCACGCAGTAGCATTCGTGAGGGAGGGGCAGAGACAGACAGAGCGAGAGAGTTATGATAAACGCGCATGCATCGCCAGGCTCTGCTTTGTACCCATAGATTTATCAGCCCCACGGAACATTCTAAAAACAGTATTAAAAAAATCATAAAGTCATCTGCTGAATGGGTGGAGCTACTGAATGGAGTCCCTTGGTGGGTTAGCGATGCTACTGTACTAAACACAAATTTTGGATCGTTTTTATTAAGGCGGATGAGATTTGAGTAATATTTAGTTTTAGCTAAGGTAAGCATGCGTTTATAAGTTATTAAACTATTACCCCATGCTTGATGGTGCACCTCAAGTTTAGTCGTGCGCCATTTGCGTTCCAACTTTCAACATAATAATTTCTGAGCTATAGTTTCTTCTGTAAACCATGGCGTACGCCTTTTTGGAGCCTTTTTTAACTTCAGTGGTGCTATACTATCAATGGTTTCGCGCAGGGCGTTGTCAAAGTTGTTAGTGAGGTTATCAATAGAGCCCACATACTTTGAAAATGGTGCCATTACCGAGGGCAGTAGGCCAGCAAGAGTCATCGTTGTGGCCGTATTAATGTTGCGGCTGCTATAGTAGTTATTATTATTAGCTTGCCGAACATGAGTCCGAACTTCGAATTTTATAAGGTAATGATCGGACATTACTTTAGTATATGGGAGTCCTCTTTTGCGGGGCTGTCCGGGTGGAGTTTCTTAAATGGCTCAAATGTCCGGCATTTTAAGTTAGGGTTGCGTGTATTTTCAATGTACGTTCAGGGTTAAGAAGGGGTTAAAACAAAACGAATTGTGCACGCAGCAGCATTTGTGAGGGAAGGGCAGAGACAGAGAGAGTGAGAGAAATATGATAAACGCGCATGCATCGCCAGGCTCTGCTTTGTACCCATAGATTTATCAGGCCCACGGTACATTCTAAAAACACTATTAAAATAAACAAAAACATAAACACAAGTGAAATAAAAAAGCTTAAAGGCTAAATGTAATTTAGAAAAAGGTGCAACGTTGACTAATAGAACAGAGCTGTTTTTTTTTCTTTCAAACTGTCATTGCTCAAAACATAATATTGAATCAAAATCAATGTTATTATAAATTAGATGGATGGATGGATGGATGGATGGATGGATGGATGGATGGATGGATGGATGGATGGATGGATGGATGGATGGATGGATGGATGGATGGATGGATGGATGGATGGATGGATGGATGGATGGATGGATGGATGGATGGATGGATGGATGGATGGATAGATAGATAGATAGATAGATAGATAGATAGATAGATAGATAGATAGATAGATAGATAGATAGATAGATAGATAGATAGATAGATAGATAGTGCTTTATTCATTTCTTTAGGAAAATTAACATTTTCAGCACAATCCCATTCAAGATCGGACAAACATTACAGGGAGACAGAACAGGATAGCTGACGGCTCCCCTTACAAAAAAGGTGAGATATAGTTAAAGAAGGGGGGGAGAAAAAAAAAAGTATTAAAATAAAATGGGTCTAAGCCTGAGCCTCTGGAGAGGGGGTCCAGACTGAGGCCTAGGGAAAAAAAAGTTTAAAAAAATTAATAAATAAAAATTAAATTATTGACCTATCCAAGGTTCCCATTACTTCACATCAAATATTCCACTAAGAAAAATATTTTTGGTGGAAGATTTTGCAAATTTGGTTGTTTTCTTACTGTACCGAAAATGAACCGAACCATGATCTCTGAACCGAGGTACGTACCGAACCAAAATGTTTGTGTACCGTTACACCCCTACTGTTTACCGTGTAAAAATAAAGTACATGAAAACCAAATGGACACACTGTTATCAAACGCCTCTCCACAGAGAAAGCATTATCCCAAAAACGAGTGTATCCGAACAATCCAACGCTCTCCAGCCCAATTCCCATGGGTGCTAGGTTAGAATGCCACTGAAGTACATGTTGAACACGAGGGCACGGTGCCTGTTCCACTCTGCCCCCGACTGTTAGGAGCAGGGTGTCAGATTGGTTTAATTGATTTAATGGAGGAGCGCTAAGTCACCAAATGGGGAACAGTGGATGCTTTGGCGAAGTCAAGTGTGTTGCGCTACCACCATTCCATCTTAGATGACCCGCGGCGAGACACAGAGGAACGGAAAATTGCCAATTCGGAACACCGCGTTCCCCTTTTTTTAATGGTTTGACTAACACACCGGAGTGGCGTGGAGAAAACCCCTTTTGCAGGATGCGCGTGTTTGTGTTGATATGAGGGACACAGTGGCAGTCTCTGCTAATGTGACGCTGAATGGTGTTTCTAATTACTTGGCCTGGAGATAGCTTTTAGCTAAATCACCCCATACCTTCTGAAGAGCCTGTATCAACAGTTACAAGGGCTTGGACAATTACATTAGCCCTCTCCCCCATCTCGCGGGGTCCAGCACTAACAATCAGTGTGATTTGCGGGCGCTTCATTATTGTCATCCCTCTCTCCATGACAATGACGCTGTCCCTGCAAGAGAGAGAGACGGGGATGATGGAGAGTCAGAAATAGACAAAGAACAAGCGAGATATTGCAGAAGAGAGAGAGGCCGATATAGAATGCGGGGAAGAGGGTATTATGAGAAGAGAGAGAAGTATAGAGGTCTTACTTATGCTAATGTTTTGCCTGTAAGTGTGTTGGACGCTGGGAGAGCTGGGGCAGCAAGTGGAGGGAGTAATTGATCGTGAAGAGGGGTGGATTTGCTCAACGAGCCAATAACCCTACCTCCGCACACACACATAAACATCCCGAGTATGGTCTAATCATCACCAAAAAAAAGGGCTATAGATTTATCTTTGGTACAAATATTGCTGAGAGCTGAGTTTATTTGGAACATACATGATAGGGCTGGGCAATATGGCCTTTTATTAATATCTCCATATTTTTAGGCCACGTCAAGATACACGATATCATACTTGCCAACCCTCCCGGATTTTCCGGGAGACTCCCGAAATTCAGCGCCTCTCCCGAAAACCTCCCGGAAGACATTTTCTCCCGAAAATCTCCCGAAATTCAGCGGAGCTGGAGGCCACGCCCCCTCCAGCTCCTGAGTGGGAACAGATGGTTTTCACGCCCGCTTTCCCACTATATAAACATCTTGCCTGCCCAATCATGTTACAACATCTACGGATTTTTATAAAAAACTGCACACACAAGGAGACGGAGCAGAAGAACGAGGAAGTCAAAGCCATGGCGACGCCGTCTGTAATAGAGTGATTCTATGTTGTCTGTCGCCATCTCCTGGTGAATGTTGGCTATAGCGTTATGGGGTTGCTTTTTTGATTGGGCAACGATTTATGTAGTGTTGCGCACCTGATGGCAAGTGATTCTCGCCAGTACGCAAATGGCAGAACAAAGGTTACTCAAATAGTGAAAGGTAGGTGTTGTTGGTTTTATTTTAGTAACCAGCAGGCACAGTACAGTTAGTAGAACAACTGTGTTTTTATTACTGTGTATTTAATAGGTGCCGTCTGAAATTCAACTATTTATTTTATTTATATATATATATAATAAAATAAATATATAGCTAGAATTCACTGAAAGTCAAGTAGTTCATACATATATATATATATATATATATAAATATATATATATATATATATGAAATATATATGAAATACTCGAGTTGGTGAATTATACTCCCCTCTTAACCACGCCCCCCACCCCAACCACGCCTCCGCCCCAAGATAAATAAATAAATAAATAAATAATTCGTGAAGTAAGTTATATTTCATTTGGTGAGGTGAGTAAGATTATCTTGAAAATGAATGGATGGATGAGATAAATTCAGAGTGTTTATCATGGTTCTTCTTCTATTTGTACTTTGTAGACACTTTAAGTTTGAAGAGTTTCTTGAAGTGGATCATATTAGTACATTGTTTGATTGCTTTGCTTATTCCATTCCATAATTTTAATTCCACATACTGTGTTAAGTGTTGTACGTGCGTACAAATGTTTTAAATTACATTTCTCTCTAAGATTATGTTTCTCCTCTTTTGTTGAGAAGAATTGTTGTATATTCTTCGGTGGCAGATTATAGTTTGGTTTGTGCATAATTATAGCTGTTTGCAAATTCACTATGTCGTGGAATTTCAGTATTTTTGATTCAATAAAGAAAGGGTTTGTATGTTCTCTATATCCAACATTATATATGATTCTAACTGATCTTTTTTGTAACACCGTTCAATCAATCAGTCAATTTTTATTTATATAGCCTTATATCACAACTGTCTCAAAGGGCTGCACAAACCACAGCGACATCCTCGGTAGAGCCCACATAAGGGCAAGGAAAAACTCACACCCAGTGGGTTAATGAATGAAGTGTATTTTTGCACTTATTTCCCCATATGTCTGCACAATAACTCAGATATGGAGAAGTGCAACAGTCAGAGGTAACAAGGAATGGAACAGTTTTTTTAAAAAGTGTGAAAGATTATAGCAGGTGGTTGTTTGTTTTTTGTTACTGATTTGGAGCGTGTACGTGAAGTTCTGATCATAACAGGCACATTGTCAGAGGAAGTAGGGCTCCATGACTTCTGCGAACAGAATTGCAGACAAAGGCCTTGTTCACACTGCAGGTCAATTTCGATTATTTTTCCCATATGTGACCTCTATCAGATATGTTCATGTCAGTGTGAACAGTTCCATTCCGAATTTTCCAAAGCCTTTTTCATATGTGGAAATTAGTGTTGTCCCGATAACAATATTTTTGGTACCAGTGCCGATACCAAAAATATTTAGATACTTTTCGGTACTTTTCTAAAAAGGAGACCACAAAATATTGCATTGTTGGCTTTATTTTAACAAAAAATCTTCAGGTACATTAAACATATGTTTCTTATTGCAAGTTTGTCCTTAAATAAAATAGTGAACATACAAGACAACTTGTCTTTTAGTAGTAAGTAAACAAACAAAGGCTCCTAATGTAGCTGCTGACATATGCAGTAACATATTGTGTCATTTTCCATTCTATTATTTTGTTAACATTATTAAGGACAAAAGGTAAAACATGTATTATTAATCTACTTGTTCATTTACTGTTAATGTACGCCTACTTTCTCTTTTAACCGGTTCTATCTACACTTCTTTGAAATGTAATAATCACTTATTCTTCGGTCGTTTGAATGCTTTATATTATATCTAGATGATACCACAAATTTGGGTATCAATCCGATACCAAGTCGTTACAGGATCATACATTGGTAATATTCAAATTCCTCATGTGTCCAGGGACATATTTCCTGAGTTTATAAAGATAATCTGAATTTTTTAAAAACAAATGAAGATGTCGTGATGCCAAAACATATTGACGTAATCATAGTAGTATCGACTAGATACAGTATTGTACTTGGTATCATTACAGTGGATGTTAGTCATAGATCCACCCATGCCAATTGTTTACATTATCACGCTGGTGAGCTACGGTGTGTAGTGAAGCATGTTTGGATATTCCTCGTTCTGCAGGGATGATACTTGTAAGAAACTTACTTTATTTGTCGCCATGGAGACGAGGATTAGTGATTTAAAAGTAGCGGATGGACGTTAACCGCCAACTAGATAGCCATGTCTTAAAGCACCCCTTCCTGAGGGCGTTTCAGTGTTATAACTTCACCTTTATCTTTAGTTTTGTCTGTTCTCCCTTTTCTGTCTACACACTGTGTGTGCTTGTAAGTACTCAGTGATTGTGCACTTCCGAACATGCTCCTCTGTTCGTAAAACCAGCAATGACACGACGTGACGACGATTCATTAGTATTGCGGTACTGTAATAATACCGGTATACCGTACAACCCTAGTGGAAATAATTTGGATATATATGCAATGCTTCCTCAATGTGAATGCCCCTGGGGTCCGATCGCATTCATCCGACTAGAACGTTATCAAAAATGCGATAAGCGTCATACATATTCCCCAAAATAGAGGATTATAAAATTAATATTTGAGAACGGGGCAGAAAACAGGTGAAAATAACACATTTTAGGAACTCCTGTCTCTAACTGCTTGCCCACAGACATGTTCAAGAAAATAATCCCGTAAAACTGCCAGAGCCAAAGTACGTGTCCTCTTCCTTCTTAATCTTCTATGTTAAATTATTTGTTTTAGAAATGTTTGACTATTAGTGCACAACATCCCTTAAAATTGTCACAAATGCACCATGAGTTTCATAAACACTGCAGTCTGTCATGTCTGCACGCTGATCAAATTGCGTTCACATTACACATTATCACATTTTTATGTATTGTGAACAACTACATAAAAAGATTGGATTTGACAAAATAATCTGAATTGGACATGTTACCCTGCAGTGTGAACTCGGGTTGTCCCAATACCAATATTTTGGTACAGGTAACGGTACTAAAATATGTATCGATACTTTTCCAAATAAAGGGAACTATGAAAAATGTAAATTTTGGCTTTGTTTTAACAGAACATCTTACAATATAACCAACATATGTTTCTTATTGCACTCAAATAACACTTTTACAAGGTCAATGTTACGGCACATTAACTCCGCAGGAAGCGCCGCGGGAATCTGCGGCGGGGGCGCCTCTGGATATGCCTCTGCTCGTTCCTCTCATGGAATCAATCAATCAGCGCACCTGGGTCTAATGAGGCTCAAAACCATAAAGACCAGCGCATCTTCAGATCCGGAGCTAGAACGTTGTTCTCTGTCCCTCAGTAAGCTATTCGTCTTCCCTTGTGCTCACCTGTCCTTGTCCTTTCCCTTGTTCCCTCAGAATACCCTCTGTTGCTTTGGAAGAGAGCTGTGCGCCTCACCCTTGAACCCCCTCTGGATTGGTGCAATCATACAGAAGGGGTGTGGGGGTCCCCCACATTTGCAGTCCCCTCCAAGTTTTCTCATTGTTATCCCATCGGGTTTGAGTTTTTTTTGCCCTGATGTGTAATCTGTTGTTCTGTTGTTCTGGCTTGTGCAGTCCTTTGAGAGACTCGTGATTTAGGGCTATATAAGTAAACATTGACTGTTTGATTGACTGATTCTGACTGCCTCCCTGATAACGACCTCTGCTTTGGACACGGACCTCACGACGCCTCTCTCCCGGCCCACGGACCTCCCACTGGTGTTACGGATCTTCTCCAGCCTAGCGCTTTTGGACTTTTTGCCTTCTCAGCCAACACACACCTACAGCAACCTCCTGGTAACATTCCATTCCTAAACTCTTTACATAGTCTTGCACTCTTAAACACACTCCACCGCATCATCAAGCTCAATAAATTCCTGTTGAGCGATACCTATTCGTCCTTCAGGAGTACCCAACATCCTGAAGGACAGATACCACCCAGCACATGGCCTCTTCAACCTGCTACCCTCTGGAAGGAGGTATAGATCGATTCGTGCCAGGACCACCAGAATGTCTCAGTCGGTATCTCCAGGCTTTGGGACTGCTAAATGAACAGCCTGGTCCTTTACTGCCCCCAGACCATCTTGTTACCTCACTCTTCACCACCTCAATAATTGTGCTCCGGACATTGCATTGCTGCAACATCAACGTAACACCTCATCAGACATCTGACTGTTCCCACCCCCACACACCACTATTCACGATCTTCTTGACAATGCTCAAATGTAAACTATTGTCAACCTGCACATCAATGCCGTTTCTATGCCGCTAGACCAGGCCTGGGCAATTATTTTGACTCGGGGGGGCAAATTTAGAGACATCAGTGTGTCTGGGGGCAGGTATATCTATTTTTAGGAACACTAATAAAAACCTTACTATAATGTCTGATTGAATTCTAAAAATGTTATGAAAGACCGCCTTAAAAAACGGAATGGAATTTTAAATTTGTTTGCAGAATGTGGGATTTACAATATTAACTATGAACGATAAAACACTGAATATTGACAACATTGAACGTCACCTACTCTCTCGATCGACATACTTTACAATCAAGCGAAACGCAACAAAAATGCAACAAAGTCCACGAATTATGAACGCGAAGGGTAAAAAAAAAAAAAAACACCAACAATCTGATACATCTGATATATCACAAAGCTTTAGAACTTTGTTTTAAAAATCTCCTTCCGCGTCTGTCCCTGACACCCACATTTCAGGCTGACACTGTGGAACCACTCCCCACCCACACTGCTTGGTGCCTTGTCTGAGCTGCTGTGACTTACATGACCATAGTATCTAATTAGATTACCATATTAACTAGTATATCATGTAAAAGTGCAGATTCCAACCAATGAAATACTTTGTATTGTTCAAGACTTATGGTCATTTAAAAACATCACTGCACATCATAATGGCAGCTACAGTTTCCATTTTAAAAATCTAAAAAAAAATATCTGGGAATTTGCCCAGGTCTGTGCTAAACTTAAGTCAGGGGTCGGGAACCTTTTTGGCTGGGAGAGCAATGAAAGCCAAATATTTTAAAATATATTTCCGTGAGAGCCATATAGTATTTTTTTAAAACTGAATACAACTAAATGCGTGCATTTTTAAGCTACACCAATATTTTTAGAGTATAGTAAGTCTTTTATTCTTTTTATCGACATTGTTATTCTGAAGCTAACCAATAATAAATAGAATATTTCTTACCATTGATATGACTTCTTGAACAGGTGCGGTAGTCAAACGGATGGATGGAATAAAATGCATGAGAATGTTTTATATTTTGAACGTTATTTTTAACACTGTGATTACCACCGTGGACCCCGATTTAAACAAGTTGAAAAACTTACTCGGTAGTTACCATTTAGTGGTCAATTGTACGGAATAGGTCCTAAACTGTGCAGCAATCTACTAATAAAAGTATCAGTCAATCAATCAATCAAACCAGCGGAATTATTCATTACTTATCGTGTTAAGCAATGTCAGCTAAGATTTATATGTGAGCCAGATGCAGTCATCAAAAGAGCCACATCTGGCTCTAGAGCCATAGGTTTCCTACCCCCTGACTTAAGTGGTATTATGACAATGAAGGAATTGATTGATTACCTCCTGTGTCGTGCAGTCTCTTTCCCAGCTGTACGTAAGAGTTACAATATACATAAAAGGGCATGAAACACATTGGGCTTTTCTTGTCACTAAAAGAACACTTTACAATGTGGGAACCAAAAAAATTACTGAGGGACCCCATTTGTATAACTTGATGGGGTTTCCCCGAAACTCCGTTTTGAAAATTCCTAGCAACAACACTGATGGAGTATTGGTGCATGCAAAACAGCAGCAGGTGGCTGTGGCCTGCGGGCCGATTTCTAATACTAATCAAATAATATCCCAGGGGCCATAGATCAGTGGTTCTCAACCTTTTTTCAGTGATGTACCCCCTGTGAACATTTTTCAAATTCGAGTACCCCCTAATCAGATCAAAGCATTTTTGGTTGAAAAAAAGAGATAAAGAAGTGAAATACAGCACTATGTCATCAGTTTCCAATTTATTAAATTATATAACAGTGCAAAATATTGCTCATTTGTAGTGTTCTTTCTTGAACTATTAAGAAAAAAATACATACAAATAACTAAAAACTTATTGAAAAATAAACAAGTAATTCAATTATAAATAAACATTTCTACACATAGATAGTAGATAGATAGTACTTTATTTATTCCTTCAGGACAATTGACATTTTCAGCACAATCCCATTCAAGATCAGAAAAACGTTACCGGGAGACAGATCGGGTCTGCCGGCTTCCAGCGCCCCTTAGAAAAAAGGTGAGATACAGGTAAACACGTGGGAGGAATGGGAGAAAAAAGTAGAAGATTAAAATATAATATAATAAAAAAATCAGTCTAAGCCTGGGCCCTGGAGAGGGGGTCCAGACTGACGCCAAGGGGAAAAAACAACAACAACTCATAGCCATAGTACACATCCCTCTCACATGTGTGTAAGAGGGAAACATCAAAGAAGACAAAGGACATTAAAGACATTAAAGCAGCGGATACAACCAGCCACTTCTACATACAGCTATGAATAAAAACTAAAAGAAACATATACACTGTGGTGGCCTCCGCGGTGTTCCACGCCATTGTCCGCTGGGGTGGAGGGAGGATGGCCAGGGACAGGAGCAGACCCAACAAAGCAACCACTCTTGGCCGGGGATTGTAATAGAAATTCATCTGGATTCATGAACTTTATTCTAAACATTTTTTCACAAACAAAGAAATCTTTAACATCAATATTTATGGAACATGTCCACAAAAAATCTAGCTGTCAACACTGAATATTGCATTGTTGCATTTCTTTTGACAGTTTATGAACTTACATTAAAGTATTTTTTAATAAATATATTCATAAAGGATTTTTGAATGGTTGCTATTTTTAGGATATTTAAAAAAAAAAATCTCACATACTCCTTGGCCTACCTTCAAGTACCCCCATTTGAGAACCACTGCCATAGATAATTCCCGTCGCATTGAATATTTATTGAAAAGGTCCGTGGGCCAGATCCAGCCCGCGGACCTTGACTTTGACACAAAGGCTTTATTTAGTAGCTCAGGCCCATTGACTTTTACGCAAGGTTGCTACACTTCCTGTCCCTCACTCAATAGGGATCTTGTGGGTATGCCTCTGCACCGTAGCAAATGTTCCTTGCCAACAAATTCTATTATGAATATATGTAGCGTTATACAAACAATACTCCCAAATGTCGTTGTACATTCCACATTCTCATCCACTGGCCCGTGCGTGTGTCTTTAGCGGACATATGTGGCGCACACAAAGACATAAACTGAAGTGAACAGCAGTCGCCTGGGACTAACTTCACAGTTGCTGAAAAACAGGCCTGACGGAGCGCAGGGAAGAAGCAGAGTTAGATGATTCAGGGTCACGGGACGACTTTTGAACTCTCAGCCACGTCAAAACCACCAAGAGTTGTAGGTGTGCAGAGAGTTGAAGGGAATGCCGCAATACCTCGGAGGGACACTAAACATCGGTAGGAAGTTTTGAAAAAAAAACACACAACAGAGGGAAACTGGATAAGGGAGAAAAATAAAGAGGAGGTAGCATGGAAGAGTGGGACGTGGACATTGCGGGTATCCAAGTACTGAGTGGGGTTGGATCACTCGACAACAGCCTTTCCAAACCTATTACTCGCCAAACACACCCGCCTCCACCCTGTTGTAGTGTTACACCACCAGTGGCAACGCGATGACACCGACACTTCCCGGGTGAAAGGAGAGTGAAGGGAACAAGAGAGGAGGTGGCGGGGCGCTCTTCACATGGAGGGCTTTTGCAATCATTGTGCATATTTTATGGATGCACACTTCAGCTGGATCCTCGCTGACTTCTGCCAACAGGAATTGCTAATTGAATTCAGAAAAAATGTCTCCGAATACGCCTTTGAGTGACGAAAACTTTAAAAGCCTACTGAAAGCCACTACTACCCACCACGCAGTCTGATTGTTTGTAATCAATGATGAAATATTAACATTGCAACACATGCCAATCCGGCCTTTTTAGTTTACTAAATTGCAATTTTAAATTTCCCGCAAAGTGTGGTGTTGAAAACGTCGCGGTATGATGACTCGTATGATGACGGGTGCATTTGACGTCACCGGTTGTAGCGGACATTATTTTCCAAGTAGTTTGCTTTAATCGCATAATTACACAGTATTGTGGACATCAGTGTTGCTGAATCTTTTGCAATTTGTTCAATTAAAAATGGAGAAGTCAAAGTAGAAAGATGGAGGTGAGAAGCTTTTAGCCTTTAGCTACAAAAACACAGCTGGTGTTTCCTTGTTTAAAATTCCCAAAGATGAAGCTTTACTATGGATCAGAGCGGTCAAGCGAACATGGATCCCGACTACATGTCAACCGGCAGTTATCGGTGATAAAATTATGGTAATAAGTCGCCTCTTGACGGAGAAATACAGCAGAGCTTCCGTCCTGCTGCAGCTGCCGTGACTTCCCTCAGAGACTCTGGCGTCAACACACCCGTGGCCACACCCCTCCGACTTTCAGGTACTATTTAATCTCACTAAAACACTAGCAACACAATAGAAAGATAAGGGATTCCCCAGAATTATCCTAGTAAATGTGTCTAAAAACATCTGAATAGCTCCCACTGCAATCACCTTTTTTCTAGTCCTTCACTCTAAATTTCCTCATCCATGAATCTTTCATCCTCGCTCAAATTAAGGGGGAAATTGTCGCTTTCTCGGCCCAAATAGCTCTAGCTGCTGCTGGCTATGATTGTAAACAATGTGAGGAGCTCTACAACCCGTGACGTCACGCGCACATCGTCTGCTACTTCCGGTAAAGGCAAGGCTTTTTGATTAGCGACCAAAAGTTGCGAACTTTATCGTCGTTCTCTACTAAATCCTTTCAGCAAAAATATGGCAATATCGCGAAATGATCAAGTATGACACATAGAATGGACCTGCTATCCCCGTTTGAATAAGAACATCTCATTTCCATAGGCCTTTAAAAATATTTCTATTTGAGGGGCATTACACCAATATTTAAAACGTGCCGTCTTGTGAAAAAAAACTTTCTAATGATGTAACAGTTTCTTTTTTGGGATCACCAAACATGAGGAAAAAGCTGTCATCCCCCTCACTTGTTCGCTCCACTTTTAAGAGAAAAGGCTCTGAAAACTGTTTCTTGACATCATTAAAGAAAATCCTCCTTCCTTATGGATATGATGCCACCCGACTGGCAACTTGTTATACGAGCCTTTGCCGTCTAGATATACCTGCTACATCACAGAGGACATCTTTGCTACATACACTATATTGCCAAAAGTATTTGGCCACCTGCTTTGACTCATATATGAACTGCAAGTGCCATCCCATTCTTAACCCATAAGTTCAATATGATGTCGGCCAACCTTTTGCAGCTTTTTCAGCTTCAACTCTTCTGGGAAAGCTGTCCACAAGCTTGTAGAGTGTGTTTATAGGAATTTTCGGGCATTCTGCCAAAAGCGTATTGGTGATGTCACACACTGATGTTGGTTGAGAAGGGCTGGCTCTCAGTCTCCGTTCTAATTCATCCCAAAGGTGTTCTAATCGGGTTCAGGTCAGGACTCTGTGCAGGCCAGTCAAGACTGGGTCATTCATGTTTTTATGGACCTTGCTTTGTGCATTGGTGCACAGTCATGTTGGAGGGGGAAGGAGCCTGCTCCAAACTGTTCCCACAAGTTTGGTAGCATGGGATTGTCCAACATGTTTTGGTATCCTGGAGCATTCAAAGTTCTTTTCACTGGAACTAAGGGGCCAAGCCCAACTCCTGAAAACAACCCCACAACATAATTCCTCCTCCATCAAATTTTACAGTACGCTCTCTGCGTACTGTACGTGGGCTAATTTGAAGGTCACATGAAAATTGGAGCTCTATAGCAAATGACTGTGCCGAAAGTCAGGGACCTTTTTGCACTATGCGCTTCAGCATGCGCTGACCCTTCTCTGTCAGTTTACGTGGCCTACCACTTTGTGGCTGAGTTACTGTTGTTCCCAAACATTTTCTCATGATAAAGCTGACAGTTGACTTTGGAACTGTCACAGTTAGTTGGTGATGAACCCCAAGATGCAGAGACGGAGGCAGGCATAGAATATGAAAACATGATTTAATTCAAACTAAACAAGAACAAACAAAAAGCACGCGCATGGGCGGAATAACAAACTAAGGGAGCTAGCACTGGAAGCTAGAAAACAAAAAGGAACTTTAGCATGGAAGCTAGTGGATAGCAAACAGAAAAATTGGAAATAACTAATGCTAACAGAAACAGCTTACCGCTACGACGACCAGGACAAAATGTTGCATGACAGGTAGTAGCTGTAACAAAACGACACGACAGGTAGCACGACAAGAGTGATATGTGGCAACGACAAAACAAATGACAATGATCCAGCAACTGACAAGACGAAGAAGGTACAAATAGGAGCGGGCTGATTGGCAACTGGTGTGGCCAGGTGCCAATCAGCCGCAGCTGAGGAGGAACACAGCACTCAGGGAACAAGACAGGAAGCTGACAAAATAAGAGCACTAGACAGGAACTAAAGACAGGAGATACTAAACACAGAGGAAACTAAAACATAGACAAACTGTCAGGGGAAAGCCTGACAGGAACTTTTAGGAGGTAGGACATTTCACGACTGGATTTGTCGCACAGGTGGCATCCTGTGACAGTTCCACGGTGGAAATCACTGAGCTCCTGAGAGCAGTCCATTCTTTCATAAATATTTGTAGAAACAGTCTCCATGCCTAAGTGCTTGATTTTATACACCTGTGGCTGAGCCAAGTGGTTAGGACACCTGATTCTGATTATTTGGATGGGTGGCCAAATACTTTGGGCAATATAGTGTATCTTAAAATAAAGATCTGCCAGCTACAGACCAACCAGATTATTTTGTTTTTCTTAAGAGAGCTGGTTAAGATAATGTTACTGTTAAAACTAAGGCTGTCAAATTTAGCAAGTTAACCCATGTGATTGATCACAAAATATTGCTATAATTATTTATAAACGCAGAATAATCATTCAATTTATTTTTAGTGCACATGCTCATTTATATTACAAACCCCAAAACCAGTGAAGTTGGCACATTGTGCAAATTGTAAATAAAAACAGAATACAATGATTTGCAAATCCTTTTCAACCTATATTCAAATGAATAGACCGCAAAGACAAGATACTTAACTTTCAAAATGGAAAACGTTCTTATTTTTTGCAAATATTAGCTAATTCAGAATTAGATGCCTGCAACATGTTTCAAAAAGCTGGCACAAGTGGCAAAAAAGACTGAGAAAGTTGAGGGATGCTCATCAAACACTTATTTGCAACATCCCACAGGTGAACAGGCTAATTGAAAACAGGTGGGTGCCATAATTGGGTATAAAAGCAGCTTACGTGAAATGCTCAGTCATTCACAAACAAGGATGGGGCGAGGGTCACCAGTTTGTGAACAAATGTGTGAGCAAATTGTTGAACAGTTTAAGGACAACATTTCTCAACGAGCTATTGCAAGGAATTTAGGGATTTGACCATCTACGGTCTGTAATATCATCAAAAGTTTCCATCACGTACCATTGAATACCCGTGACCTTGGATCCCCCAGGTACTGCATTAAAAACCGACATCGGTGTGTAAAGGATATCACCACATGGGCTCAGGAACACTTTAAAAAAACTGTGTCAGTAACTACATTTCGTCGCTACATCTGTAAGTGCAAGTTAAAACTCTACTATGCAAAGCGAAAGCCATTTATCAACAACACCCAGAAACACCTCCGGTTTCGGTGGGCCCGAGCTCATCTAGGATGGACTAATACTAACTGTAAAAGTGTAGTGTGGTCTGATGAGTCCACATTTCATATTGTCTTTAGAAACTGTGGACGTCGTGCCCACTGGACCAAAGAGGAAAATAACCATATAGACTGTTATAGGCGCAATGTTCAATAGCCAGCATCTGTGATGGTATGGGGGTGTATTAGTGCCCAAGGCATGGTTAACTTACACTAATAGACTCAAGAACTCCTTTGTCCCACACGCCATTACACTGTACAACTCCTCTCTGGGACGGGGGTCGGGGGGTATTAGGATGACAGAGGATGCAAAACATTAACAGTGCGATACGTTTTCATAACATGGTCACTACTGCCTACTTTGTCTTGTTATATTCTTATTTTACTGTTATATTGTTATTCCCATTGTTTTATTCTTTTTGTAATATTTCTCTATTTTGTTTCCTTTTAAACCCCCATTTTTTACTTTTTTTTAAAATTGATTTCAACTCTGTACACTGCTGCTGGAATTTTAATTTTCCTGAAGGAACTCTCCTGAAGGAATCAATAAAGTACTATCTATGTATCTATGTATCTATCTATCTATCTATCTGTGAAGGCACCCTTACTGCTGAAAGATACATACAGGTTTTGGAGCAACATATGGTGCCATCCAAGCAACGTTATCATGGACGGCCCAGCTTATTTCAGCAAGACAATGCCAAGAAACATGTTACAACAGCGTGGCTTCATAGTAAAATAATGCTGGTACTACACTGGCCTGTCTGTAGTCCAGACCTGTCTCCTATTGAAAATGTGTGGCACATTATGACGCCTAAAATACCACAACGGAGACCCCGGACTGTTGAACAAGTTAAGCTGTACATCAAGCAAGAATGGGAAAGAATTCCACCTGAAAAGCTTCAAAAATTGGTTTCCTCAGTTCCCAGACATTTACTGAATGTTGTTAAAAGGAAAGGCCATGTGGTAAAAATGCTCCTGTGTCAACTTTTTTGCAATGTGCCATTAAATTCTAAATTAATGATTATTTGCAAAAAACAACATTAATTATCTTGTTTTTGCAGTTTATTCAAATGAATATAAGTTGAAAAGGATTTGCAAATCAGTATATTCTATTTTTATCTACCTATTACACAACATGCCAACTTCACTGGTTTTAGATTTTGTATAACATGGGGCCTTTAAAAGCAATACCAAGATGACAGAGCGCACATTACAAATGTAGAATGTAAAAACAGCAATCGGTAAAACAGTAGAGCATCGCCAAATAAGACCGTTAAAACCATTAAAATGTATACAGTATGAGGGTGGGATTCAGGATGGGGAATGGGGGTCATAGCAAGAATGGGTGTGAGTGAAAAGTGGAGCACTTTCTGAAGCACCCGGAGCTCCTGGTGTTAAGGAGGCGCTCCCAGAGGTCCAAAACAATAGCGCTTGTCAAAAACCGGAGCAGACCCACCTCTCTTGTGCTGCCTCTCGCTCTCAGCGCCTCTTCTGAGCATCACATAAAGGCCCGCTGGGGCATTAGTAAGATAGCAAAGGTCAGCACAACATTTTAATGACAGTGGAGAGAGCAGACGCAATGGTGGGGCTGGGAAACATCAAGAAGAACAGACATGACCCCTCCCAAATACACAGGTGGCTGACATGTATAGACCGTCGATGTGGAAGCATCATGGTCAGGGGTTGTTTTCCTGAATGATTCCCCTCAATTAGATCAATGTTCGGAATGGTTGACAGAGAGGAGACGAGCGACACTGAGGTCATTATTCATGCGTTTGTTATGTCTCGTCTCGTTTACTCTAACGTATTATTTTCGGGTCTTCCTATGTCTAGCATTAAAAAATTACAGTTGGTACAAAATGGGGCTGCTAGACTTTTGAAAAGAACAAGAAAGTTGGATCGTATTATGCCTATACTGGCTCACCTGCACTGGCTTCCTGTGCACTACTTACGTTTAAACTACTACACGGTATAGCTCCATCCTATCTTGCCGATTGTATTGTACATACCCCGTTTCCATATGAGTTGGGAAATTGTGTTAGATGTAAATATAAACAGAATACAATGATTTGCAAATCATTTTCAACCCAAAATCAATTGAATGCACCACAAAGACAGGATATTTGATGTTCAAACTCATATAATTTATTTTTTTTATGCAAACAATATTTAACTTAGAATTTCATGGCTGCAACACGTGACAAAGTAGTTGGGAAAGGACATGTTCACCACTGTGTTACATCACCTTTTCTTTTAACAACACTCAATAAACGTTTGGGAACTGAGGAAACTAATTGTTGAAGCTTTGAAAGTGGAATTCTTTACCATTCTTGTTTTATGTAGAGCTACAGTCGTTCAACAGTCTGGGGTCTCCACTGTCGTATTTTACGCCTTAAAATGCGTCACACATTTTTGATGGGAGACAGGTCTGGACTGCAGGCGGGCCAGTACCCGCACTCTTTTTGTTTACGAAGCCACGATGTTGTAACACTTGTCTTGCTGAAATAAGCAGGAGCGTCCATGATAACGTTGCTTGGATGACAACATATGTTGTTCCAAAACCTGTATGGACCTTTCAGCATTAATGGTGCCTTCACAGATGTGTAAGTTACCCATGCCTTGGGCACTAATACACCCCCATACCATCACAGATGCTGGCTTTTGAACTTTGCGCCTATAACAATCCGAATGGTTATTTCCTCTCTGTTCTGGAGGACACCAAATCCTCTGTTTCCAAATATAATTTGAAATGTGGACTCGTTAGACCACAGAACAGCTTTCCACTTTGCATCAGTCCATCTTAGGTGAGTTCGGGCCCAGCCAAGCCGGCGGCGTTTCAAGATATTGTTGATAAATTGGTTTGGTTTTGCATAGTAGAGTTTTAACAGACGTAGCGACCAACTGTAGCTACTGACAGTGGTTTTATGAAGTGTTCCTGAGGCCATGTGGTGATATCCTTTACACACTGATGTCGATTTTTGATGCAGTACCGCCTGAGGTATCAAAAGTCCATAATATCATCGCTTACGTGCAGTGATTTCTCCAGATTCACTGAACTTTTTGATGGTTTTACAGACCGTAGATGGTAAAATCCTTAAAATCCTTGCAATAGCTCGTTGAGAAATGTTGTTCTAAAACTGTTCGACAATTTGCTTACAGCGTGGTTACCCTCGCCCCATCCTTGTTTGTGAATTACTTAGCATTTCATGTAAGCTGCTTTTATAGCCAATCATGGCACCCAACTGTTCCCAATTAGCTTGCACACCAGTGGGATGTTACATATAAGTGTTTGATGAGCATTCCTCAACTTTATCAGTATTTATTGCCAACTTTCCCAACTTCTTTGTCACTTGTTGCTGGCATCAAATTCTAAAGTTAATGATTATTTGTAAAAAAAAAAAAAAAAATGTTTATCAGTTTGAATATTAAATATGTTGTCTTTGTACCATATTCAACTGAATATGGGTTGAAAATGATTTGCAAATCATTGTATTCCGTTTATATTTACATCCAACACAATTTCCCACTATTATAAGATCCACTATGGATTGGACTCTCACTATTATGTTAGATCCACTATGGACTGGACTTTCACAATATCATGTTAGACCCGCTCGACATCCATTGCTGTCGGTCTCCCCTAGAGGCGGGGGGTGGGGGTGAAGGGGGTTGGCCACATATGCGGTCCTCTCCAAAGTTTCTCATAGTCATTGTCGTCCCACTGGGGTGAGTTTTTCCTTGTCCTTATGTGGGCTATGTACCGCGGATGTCGTTGTGGCTCGTGCAGCCCTTTGAGACACTTGTGATTTAGGGCTATATAAATAAACATTGATCATTGATTGATTGTGGGTCAAAACGAGCAGAAAGAAATAAGGGAGGTAAACTACTAGAACGTTCATGGCACATTCTTCATACTAGCATGGTTAAGCAGAAATGCTTTGATGAAATATGCTTCCTTTAATCACAGGAATTATTCACGCAATGCCACTTATTGTAGAAAAAAAAAGACATTGTCGTGGTTAATAGACATAAATTGTTGTTTACTTATTTCCCTTAGATGTTTGAGCTCCACTGTGCTAAGTTTCTCTCTGGAATGAGAAGGGGCGGTTTTCTTCAGCGCCAACAATAAATCTCATTTTTACATTTATCGGTTTATAGGAGTTTTGTCTTCCTGCCTTTGCATTGTTGCCGCACCACATTGTTTCCCACTCGACACCTGCTGTTGTTTACGATGCCACTTGTGTCATGTTTCCCACAAAACGCGGTACATTCTTGACAACATTTCACAACCGTTTAGATTACTGTAGCTACTCAAGGGACAGTACTGAACTACAGAAAATACATTTGGATATACAGCAGAGTGGTACCTCAGAATAGGAGTTCTATATGTTCTGTGATGAATCCCATACCATGTAATATGCCTTTTAAAAATGTTAAAAATAATATTTATATATGAGGCATTGTGTTAAAAAACAATACAATATTAGTGAAGTAAAGTGAATTATATTTATATAGCGCATTTTCTCTAGTGACTAAAATGCTTTTACATAGTGAAACCCAATATCTAAGTTACATTTACACCAGTGTGGGTGGCACTGGGAGCATGTGGGTAAAGTGTCTTGTCCAAGGACACAACGGCAGTGACGAAGATGGAGGAAGCAGGGATCGAACCTGGAACCCTCAAGTTGCTGGCACGGCCGCTCTCCCAACAGAGCTATACCGCCCAGGTAATCCAATCCAATCCACTTTATTTGTATAGCACATTTAAACAACATAAATGTTTCCAAAGTAATGCAGAATATTAAAAGCAATATTCAAATAGTATCCTTAGCTCCACCGATGACTGAATAAAAAATAAAACCAATATAAAAACAATATAAAAATAAACATGATTAAAAACGATTTTAAGGGTAAAACCCCTAAGGTAACACTTTAATATGGAGAAAACATATTCACCATTAATTAGTTGCTTATTAATATGCAAATTAGTAACATATTGGCTCTTAATTAGTCATTATTAACCCTTGTGTAATGTTCATATTGACATGAGGAGGACAGAGTGTAGGTACACAGAACATCAGAGGGTCAAATGTGCGAGAAAATGAGAGCAGAAAGTGTTGAGAAACAATGTTGCAACCTTGTGTGGGAACCGCAGGTGCAAAAACACAAAAGGAAGAATCCCTGTGGAATGCAGAAACTGGCAGAGAAATTTTTACGTGCAATGTTGATATTGTTGTTACTCAGCCAGCGATTGTAGGTCTGATGAACCCGTTGTATTTTGTGGCTTTTATTGCCTGACAATCAAACACTTTTATGTTAAAATAATGAACAGATGTTTACTGGGATAAGGTAAACATATTTTATGTTAAAATACTTAAAATATATTTATTGGAATAAGGTAAACATCTGTTCAGTATTTTAACATAAAGTGTTTGATTGTCAGGCATTAAAAGCCACAAAATGAAACGGGTCCAATACTGTGAAAAGAAATGCAACAATGCAATATTCAGTGTTGACAGCTAGATTTTTTGTGGACATGTTCCATAAAAATATTTCTTTTTTTGTTAAGAAATGTTTAGAATTAAGTTCATGAATCCAGATGGATCTCTATTACAATCTCCAAAGAGGGCACTTTAATTTCAATCAATCAATTAATCAATGATTATTTATATAGCCCTAAATCACAAGTGTCTCAAAGGGCTGCACAAACCACAACATCCTCGGTAGAGCCCACATAAGGGCAACGAAAAATTCACCCAAGTGTGACGTCGGTGAGAGTGACAATGATGACTATGAGAAACCTTGGAGAGGACCACATATGTGGGCAGTCCCCCACCCCTAGTTGGATGATTACTTCTATGTGTAGAAATCTTTATTTATAATTGAATCACTGTTTTTATTTTTCAACAAGTTTAGTTATTTTTATATCCTTTTTTCCAAGTAGTTCAAGAAAGACCATTACAAATGAGCAATATTTTGCGCAGATATTCAATTTAGTCAATCAGAAACTGATGACATAGTGCTGTATTTTACTTTTTTATCTCTTTATTTCAACCAACAATGATTTGTTTTGATTAGGGGGTACTTGAGTTGTGTGGTCCTCTGTCCTCTGTTGTCCTCTGTGTTTTTTATACACTTGTATTTTTATTTTATTGTTTTAATTGATTTTACCCTTTAAAATTGTTTTTAATCATATTTGTTTTTATATTGTTTTTATTGGTTTTATTTGTATTCATTTTTTGTTTTATTCAGTCATTGGTGGAGCATAATATTGTTTTTAACATGGCTGTGCAGCACTTTGGAAACGTTATTGTTGTTTAAAAGTGCTATATAAATAAAGTGGATTGGATTGGATTGAATTAAAAAAATGTTCACAGGGGGTACATCACTGAAAAAAGGTTGAGAACCACGAGACTATTACATTTTGTTATAGTAATCGTCCCCGACTTATTACACACTTACTAAAATAAGACGCTCACGAATCAAAACAAAAGCATGTTGACTCAGACCATGACAAAATGAAGTGACTAAAACAAAAAAATAGTATTGAATTTTGCCTTGTAGATGGGTGGAACCATCTCCGATACTATCCAATTACAGCTCTCTAACAGCATACGCGACACAATAATGTGTGCATTATTAAAGTAGTCAAGTGTGCACATGGGAGAAAAGGCAGAGGACACAATTTAGTGTTGACACTATGATGACATCAGCAGGCGGGTCATCGTGACATCCACACTGCAAACTGGCCAAAGTTAATAATTTAGAGGTGAAATGATTCCTCGAGTATTCCTAATAACTCGATTATGTCAATGTAATTTTCTCTAAATTGAGGAATTTGTAATTTAATGGTAAAGCTAAAAAGCATGACAACTTTTTACAAGTGGTTCGCAGTGACATTTGTTTTGGCATGATGCCTTTTTCCTCTACTTCTCCAGCTTTAATTAATCGGCGGCCTTTGGACACAGCTGCTTTTAAAGCTCTCCATTAGACTTGAGCTTAGTACTCAGTGAATAAACACACCTCGTGTCAACTGTTTAGCTTGTTAGCTTCCTTTTTTTGGCAGAGAACGATATTAATTGAAGAGGGGAAGGGGAGTGTCATTGCAGCTAAAACCAATCCATGCATCACAGCTAATTTCTTTTAAATATATTTGTGTTCACGGGGGGTTTAAGAGAGTCTGCAGGACAGGGGAGCGATGTAGCTTATGAGTGAAAATGAAATGTAGCGTATTTTCCGGACTATAAAGTGCACTTGAAATCCTTTTTTTTCTCAAAAGTCAACACTGTGCCTTATAACCTGGTGCGCCTAATGTAAGGAATAATTCTGGTTGTGCTTACCGACCTCGAAGTTATTGTATTTGGTACATGGTGTAATGATAAGGGTGACCAGTAGATGGCAGTCAAACATAAGAGATACATGTAAACAACAGTAACATTTTAAATGCCATCCATCCATTTACTACCGCTTATTCCCTTTCCATTGAAATTACAGAATATTACACACGGCGCTCAAAAATCAATCAAAATGTTTTAGTACGACTTTGGCAAGTTATGAAGCCGTACCCCTTGATGGTTTGTACTGTGCTTCAACATACGAGTAGTCTTATGGTGTGTGTATAGGGTAAGACATGTTATCTGGCGTTTTGTTTCGCAATATTATTCAAAGGGAACTTTTCTTACCTTCTCATACATGCTGATCTGTATTTGGGATCTGCGTAAGTCCTGAAAAATTGCGTGGGTCCGCCTTTGTAGTCCGTGAGACACTTCTTTTTCTCCATCTTCTTGCTATGAGATATTCATCCTCCGCTGTTGCCAATTTCTAATATAAAGTAGTGTAAAGTTCTTACTTATACCTGTTTGTAAACTCGCTATGAAAGCGCTAAAACATACTGGTGTAGTGAGTTTACATTATTCACCCAAGGAACTTAAGTTATTAGAGAATTTCCAATCAGACAGTTTTTCACGGGACACATTTCCAGGGTGGTTGTTTCCAGATGAGGAGACGCTGCTCTGTTGTTGATTTAAGTAAAGTCTGAATCTCATTAAAATAGTTAGCTCCATCTTTTGAAACTTTTTCCACTCCCGTCCTTGCATGCTACACCGCTACAACAAAGATGACGGAGAGAAAATGCTGTGGAAAGGTTAGCCACGTAAAAAATAAGACTGCCCACAAAATGGCGCATCCGGAAGAGACTGTCAGAAAGCGGCTTGAAGATGATCAGTAAAACAATCTATGCAACATTTTGACCAAAGAACCACCATTACATGTTATGTAGTCCACAAGGAAGTGATTAAAATAAATACATAAATAAATAAAAATAATACGACACATGTAATGCGCCCTGTAATGCGCCTTATATGTGAACAAATAAAGATCAAAAATAGACCATTCATCGGCAGTGCGCCTTATAAACCGGTGCGCCGTATAGCATACTTGCCAACCCTCCCAATTTTCCCGGGAGACTCCCAAATTTCAGTGCACTTCCCGGAAATCTCCAGGGCAACCATTCTTCCGAATTTCTGCCGATTTCCACCCGGACAACAATATTGTGTACGTGCCATAAGGCACTGCCTTTAGCGTCTTCTACAACTTGTCATCACATCCGCTTTTCCTTCATACAAACAGCGTGCCGGACCAGTCACATAATATATGCGGCTTTCACACACACACAAGTCAATGCAAGGCATACTTGGTCAACAGCCATACAGGTCACACTGAAGGTGGCCGTATAACAACTTTAACACTGTTACAAATATGCGGCATACTCTGAACTCACACCAAACACGAATGTCAAACACATTTTGGGAGAACATCCGCATCATAACACAACATAAACACAACAGAACAAATACCCAGGACCCCTTGCAGCACTAACTCGACCGGGGAGCTACAACATACACCCCCGCTACTGCCAAACCCCCCCCAAATCCCCCCCCCCCCATCTCCCGAATTCGGAAATCTCAAGTATGCCTTATGTTCCTAAAAAATGCGGTACTTCGAGAGCAGCGAAGTGTACAAGCATATTTAAGGGTCAAAATGTGTGCAGAATACGAAAATTGAGTACATGTTGACAATTTTGCATCCGTCCTTTGGAGATGGTCAGCTTCACAAAGTGGCAGTACTTATAGGCGTCTGAAAGTCTGACCTGGTAACGCAATGCATCATGTGTCTTACTGCATCAGAATAGCATCTCACACTGGGTTGAATGCAAGACTTTGTCATGATCGCTTCAGGAGAGAAAAAAATATATATACAAACCCCTTTTCTATATGAGTTGGGAAATTGTGTTAGATGTAAATATAAATGGAATACAATGATTTGCAAATCCTTTTCAATTGAATGCACTACAAAGATAAGATATTTAATGTTCAAACTCTTTTTTTTTTTTTTTTTTTGTAAATAATAATTAACTTAGAATTTCATGGCTGCAACACGTGCCAAAGTAGTTGGCCACTGGCCAAATGTTCACCACTGTGTTACATTACATTTTCTTTTAACAACACTCAATAAACGTTTGGGAACTGAGGAAACTAATTGTTGAAGCTTTGAAAGTGGAATTATTTACCGTTCTTGCTTGATGTACAGCTTAAGTTGTTCAACAGTCCGGGGTCTTTTTGTCATATTTTACGCTTCATAATCCGCCACACATTTTCGATGGGAGACAGGTCTGGACTGCAGGCGGGCCAGGAAAATACCCGCACTCTTTTACTACGAAGTCACACTGTTGTTTTGCTGACATAAACAGGGGTGTCCATGATAACGTTGCTTGGATGACAACATATGTCGCTCCAAAACCTGTATGGACCATTCAGCATTAATGGTGCCTTAACAGATGTGTAGTTACCCATGCCTTGGGCACTAATACACCCCCATACCATCACAGATGCGGGCTTTTGAACTTTGCGCCTATAACAATCCGGATGGTTATTATCCTCTTTGTTCCGGAGGACACCACGTCCACAGTTTCCAAATATTATTTCAAATATGGATTCGTCAGACCACAGAACACATTTCCTCTTTGCATCAGTCCATCTTAGATGAGCTCGGGCCCAGTGAAGCCAGTGGCATTCCTCGGTGTTGTTGATAAATGGCATTCGCTTTGCATAGTATTGTTTTAACTTGCATTTACAGATGTAGCAACTAACTGTAGTTACTGACAGTGGCTTTCTGAAGTGTTCCTGAGCCCATGTGGTGATATCCTTTACACACTGATGTCGGTTTTTTTGATGCAGTACCGTCTGAGGGATCAAAGGTCGGTAATATCATCGCTTACGTGCAGTGATTTCTCCAGATTCTCTGACCTTTTGATGATTTTACGGACCGTAGATGATAAAATCCCTAAAAATCCTTGCAATAGCTCATTGAGAAATGTTGTTCTAAAACTTTTCGACAATTTGCTTACAAATTGGTGACCCTCGCCCCATCCTTGTTTGTGAACTACTTAGCATTTCATGGAAGCTGCATTTATACCCAATCTTGGCACCCACCTGTTCCCAATTAGCCTGCACACCTGTGGGATGTTCCAAATAGGTGTTTGATGAGCATTCCTCAACTTTCTCAGTATTTATTGCCACCTTTCCCAACTTCTTTGTCACATGTTGCTGGGATCCAATTCTAAAGTTAATGATTTGTAAAAAAAAAAAAAATGTTTATCAGTTTGAACATCAAAAATGTTGTCTTTGTAGCATATTCAACTGAATACGGGTTGAGAATGATTTGCAAATCATTGTATTCCATTTATATTTACATCTAACACAATTTCCCAACTCATATGGAAACGGGGTTTGTTTTTGGTGAGCTTAGTCCTATTTCCAATGTAGATGCAAAACCAAGGAATTCCGGTTCGTGAGCTAATAAAAAGACCATGAATTGCATGGATAGCAGCAGCATGATGATCAAACATCACTTAACGCCATCACCTGATACATGTTGGTGTTCATGGCATTTTCACACTGGTAAGTTTGAATCAAAGCATGTTTTATTATATTGCACGCATAGCATTTAGTAGGATGTTAGCGTGAACTGGAGTTGTACGGTATACCGGTATCAGTATTATACCGCGATACAAATAAATCATATTCTGTACTATACCGCCACTGAAAAGTAGCTTTTTTTTGTGGTGCCCTTTATTTACAAAAATACCGAAAAGTATGAAAATACATTTTGGTATCGGCACAACAATAGCGTGAACTAAGCTAAGCTGGCTATGGGATACAAGCAATGTACAATGTATTGATAGATCAATAACTGGGAAAGCTTTGAACATTTCCCGCATTAATGCATTGTGTATTTTAGACTTCAAACATATTTAGTTTGAAACACGTTTCTCTAAGAGACACCACACAATAACAAGTCCATAGAGTGTCCGCCCTGGGATTGGTAGCTTGTGAGTTCAAACCCAACCAAGTGGTACCAAAGACTATAAAAATGGGACCTATTACCTCCCTGCTTGGCACTCAGCATCAAGGGTTGGAATTGGGGGTTAAATCACCAAGAATGATTCCCGGGCGTGGGCCACCGCTGCTGCTCACTTCTCCCCCTCACCTCCCAGGGGGCGGAACAAGGGGATGGATTAAATATTATGCTGGATCCACTCGAATGGTTTCTCATTTTTATCCCATTGGGTTGAGTTTTTTCTTGCCCTGATGTGGGATCTGAGCAGAGGATGTTGTTGTGGCTTGTGCAGCCCTTTGAGACACTCGTGATTTGTTTGAATTTTTAATTTAAGTATGTTTTAATAAGTTTTCAATAAGTTTTAATTTTCCTAAAGGAACTCTCCGGAATGAATCAATAAAGTACGATCTTGCTATTTATCTATTTAGGGCGATATAAGTAAAATTTGATTGATTGATTGAAATGCAGAGGGTAATTTCACCATTCCTAGAGTGTGTGCGACTATCAGTGGTACTTTGACTTCAACTTTTAAGTTTGTGACGTAAAATTTCAAGCTCTTGCGCACACCCAACGTGGGTTTGTTTGTGGGCTTTTTACTGACTTGGCATTCCAAAATGTTAGGCCTGTATAAAAAATTTGGTGGAGGAGGAATTATGGTGTGGGTTTTTTTTAGGAGTTGGGCTTGGCCCCTTAGTTCCAGTGAAAGGAACTTTGAATGCTCCAGGATACCAAAACATTTTGGACAGGACAAGTTCGGCAGCTTTCACAAATATCGTCTATTGGACACGTAATCATCATTACCACCAATTCTACTTATTGTTTAGTGTCGAGTCTTTGGACCAGTCTATAGATTTGTTTTCTTTAGTAAAATTCATTTTCATTCAATGTGTTGTTTTTCCTCTCACATTACCGCTGGTTGAGTACAGCCATGGAAACCAAAACTTTTATTCCAGCAATAATGACTACCTAGCCCCCCCCCCCCCCCACACACACACACAATGCATTGCGAAATTACATGCCATTTCAAGCCCTATAGGACTTTGTTTCCCCTCAATGAACTACCGCTCCCCAGCAGTGCCGTCAGCACCCCAGGTCATGACACAACCACAGCCATGATTGACCGTGGCAATTATGTCAATATTTACTTGTGTTGCCAGCTATTTAGACAATAATGGTTGTTTGTTGACTCATTTTCAGTGGATGGTGTAAGACACACATCTGTTAAAGGTTGAAAATTCCTAGTTTCCCCTTTAATATCAGATATTATTTATATGGATCTGAACAGGCATGAGACTTTTGGACCATGTTTGAAGGGGGAAAAAAGCCATTGTGTTGTTTTGAGTCCATTAAGTTGAATTGTTGTTGACTTATTGTTGGCTAAATGTTTGAGGCCTACTGAGCACAATTATATAGTTGCCAAACTTGTGGAATGTTTGCGCATTTGAGTGAAGGAGCTAATTTAAAAACACTTAAAGACCAATGTTTTGAAAAAATATATCACTCTTGAATCAACACTGTAGTTAATACTATGATCAATGTTAATTAAAAAGTAAATGTGGGATATAAATAATAATGGAAGTATAATTGTTTGTATATAGTATATAATTGGTGCCGGTTCTACAATCGGAATGAAACTGGACTCACTGGTGACGGTGGCAGAGAAGAGGACTGTTGACAAACTAGTGAGCATCCTGGATGATGCCAGTCACCCTCTGCATAGTGTTATCAGTAGCCAGAGGAGCCTGTTCAGTGCTAGACTGCTTCATCCCAAGTGCAGGACTAATAGACTCAAGAACTCCTTTGTCCCACACGCCATTAGACTGTACAACTCCTCTCTGGGACGGGGGACGGGGGGTACTAGGATGACAGGGGATGCAAAACATTAACAGTGCAATACGTTTTCATAACATGGTCACTACTGCCTACTTTGTCTTGTTATATTCTTATTTTACTGTTATATTGTTATTCCCATTGTTTTTATTCTTTTTGTAATATTTCTCTATTTTGTTTCCATTTAAACCCCCATTATTTACTTTTTTCTTTAAATTGACCTCAACTCTGTACACTGCTGCTGGAATTTTAATTTTCCTGAAGGAACTCTCCTGAAGGAATCAATAAAGTACTATCTATCTATCTATCTATCTATCTATCTATCTATCAAAGGGAATAAGCGGCGAAAATGGATGGATGGATGGAAATTAGAATGAATATGTCATTTATCATTCAATAATTCTGTCAACATTATTCAGGACAAGTGGTAGAAAATTAGTTATTAATCTACTTGTACACCCTGTACAGCGTCTTCCGCTTGATTGTAGCTGGGATAGGCAGCAGCGCCCCCCGCGACCTCAAAGGGAATAAGCGGTAGGAAATGGATGGATGGATGGGTAATTGAACTGTGTTTATGTTGTGTATAATGTGTATTTATAATATGTTGGACATTTCATAATATTGGGAAGTTCATCTTGTACTTGACAGTGTTTATAGGGTTAGGCGCAATAATTGTTTAAATGCCTACTGAAACCCACTACTACCGACCACGCAGTCTTATAGTTTATATATCAATGATGAAATATTAACATTGCAACACATGCCAAAACGGCCGGTTTAGTTTACTAAGTTGCAATTTTAAATTTCCCGCGAAGTGTCGTGTTGAAAACGTCGCAGTATGATGACTCGTATGATGACGCGTGCGTTTGATGTCACCGGTTGTCGCTGACATTATTTTCCAGCCCGATCCATGCTATAAGTAGTCCGCTTTAGTTGCATAATTACACAGTATTCTGGACATCTGTGTTGCTGAATCTTTTGCAATGTGTTCAATCAATAATGGAGAAGTCAAAGTAGAAAGATGGATGTTGGAAGCTTTTAACCTGTAGTCACAAAAACACAGGCGGTGTTTCCTTGTTCAAAATTCCCGAAGATGAAGCTTTACTATGGATCAGAGCGGTCAAGCGAACATGGATCCCGACGACATGTCAACCGGCAGTTTTCGGTGAGAAAATTGTGGTAATAAGTCGCCTCTTACCGGAGACATCAGTGGAGCTTCCGTCCTGTCACTGCTGCCGTGACTTCCCTCAGAGACTCTGGCGTCAACACACCCGTGGCCACACCCCTCCGACTTTTAGGTACTATTTAATCTCACTAAAACACTAGCAACACAATAGGCAGATAAGGGATTTCCTAGAAGTATCCTAGTAAATATGTCTAATAACATCTTAATCGCTCCCACTGCAATTGCCTTTTTAAAAAAAAACGTTTTTCTCTTGTTCTTCATTCTAAATTTCCTCATCCACGAATCTTTCATCCTCGCTCAAATTAATGGGGAAATTGTCGCTTTCTCGGTCCGAATAGCTCTAGCTGCTGCTGGCTATGATTATAAACAATGTGAGGGTGTGAGGAGCCCTACAACCCGTGACGTCACGCGCACATCGTCTGCTACTTCCGGTACAGGCAAGCCTTTTTTATTAACGGCCAAAAGTTGCGAACTTCATCGTGGATGTTCTCTACTAAATCCTTTCAGCAAAAATATGGCAATATCGCGAAATTATCAAGTATAACACATAGAATGGACCTGCTATCCCCGTTTAAATAAGAAAATCTCATTTCAGTAGACCTTTAACTTCAGCCTAAACCCTTTCGGTCTGCAACATTTTCATTTTGAATCCGTGAATGTACAACTGTTTGTTTATTTTGTTGACCATTGGTAAATGGTAAAATGGTCAATGGGTTGTACTGGTATAGCGCTTTTCTACCCCTTTTTAAGGAGCCCAAAGCGCTTTGACAGTATTTCCACATTCGCCCATTCACACACATTCACACACTGACGGCGGGAGCTGCCATGCAAGGCGCTCACCAGGACCCATCAGGAACAAGGGTGAAGTGTCTTGCTCAAGGACACAACGGGCGTGACTAGGATGGTGGAAGGCGGGGATTGAACCAGTAACCCTCAGATTGCTGGCACAGCCACTCTACCAACTTTGCCACACCCTCCCCATTGACCGAAGAAGAAGAATAAACTGAACTAAACTAAACTATTTTTCCTCAGAGCTAAAACTAAACTTCGGACTAATATAAAATTGAATTGACCCAAAATACACATATATTGTGCCAAAAAACTTAGCAGTTGGCAAGAATAGGGTCTTACGTTGTTGCAGGACAGTGAATGTAATACAACTTTTGTGCAATAAACTATATTGCAAAAAGTATTTGGCCCCCTATCCAAATGATCAGAATCAGGTGTCCTAATCACTTGGCCCGGTATACGATCAAGCACTTAGGCATGGAGACTATTTCTACAAACATTTGTGAAAAAATGGGCTGCTCTCAAGAGCTCAGTGATTTCCAGCGTTGAACTGTCAGAGGATGTCACCTGTGCAACAAATCCAGTCGTGAAATTTCCTCGCTCCTAAATATTCCAAAGTCAACTTCAAAGTCAACTCTAAGAAAATGGAAGAGTTTGGGAACAACAGCAACTCAGCCACGAAGTGGTAAGCCACGTAAACTGACAGAGAGGACTGAAGCGCATAGTGCTAAGAGGTCCCCGACTTTCTGCACAGTCAGTTGTTACAGAGCTTCGAACTTCATGTGAGCTTCCAATTAGCCCACGTACAGTACACTGAGAGCCTACTGTGAAATTTGGTGGAGGAGGAATTATGGAGTGGGGTTGTTTTTCAGGAGCAGGGCTTGGCCCTTTAGTTCCAGTGAAAGGAACTTTGAATGCTCCAGGATACCAAAACATTTTGGACAATACCATGCTCCCAACCTTGTGGGAACAGTTTGGAGCCGGCCCCTTCCTCTTCCAACATGACTGTGCACCAGTGCACAAAGCAAGGTCCATAAAGACATGGATGACAGAGTCTGGTGTGGATGAACTTGACTGGCCTGCACCTGAACCCAATAGAACACCTTTAGGATGAACTAGAACGGAGACAGAGAACCAGGCCTTCTCGACCAACATCAGTGTGTGACCTCACCAATGCGCTTTTGGAAGAATGGTGGAAAATTCCTATAAACACACTCCGCAAACCTTGTGGACAGCCTTACCAGAAGAGTTGAAGCAGCAATAGCTGCAAAAGGTGGACCGACATCATATTGAACCCTATGGGTTAGGAATGGGATGGCACTTCCAAGTTCATACAGTGGGGCAAAAAAGTATTTAGTCATTCACCGATTCTGCAAGTTCTCCCACTTAAAATGATGACAGAGGTCTGTAATTTTCATCATAAGAATGTGAAAAAAAAATCCAAGAATTCATATTGTAGGAATTTTAAAGAGTTTATTTGTAAATGATGGTGGAAAATAAGTATTTGGTCAACCATTCAAAGCTTTCACTGATGGGATGGAAGGAGGTTTTGGCTCAAAATCTCACGATACATGGCTCCATTCATTTTTTCCTTAGCACTGATCAATCGTCCTGTCCCCTTAGCAGAAAAACAGCCCCAAAGCATGATGTTTCCACCCCCATGCTTCACAGTAGGTATGGTGTTCTTGGGATGCAACTCAGTATTATTCTTCCTCCAAACACAACGAGTTGAGTTTTTTTTACCAAAAAGTAATATTTTGGTTTCATCTGACCACATGACATTCTTTCAATCCTTTGCTGTGTCATCCATGTATCCATTTTGGTACAAACTCAATTCGTCATGTTAGGAGGAAGAAGAATACTGAGTTGCATCCCAAGAACACCATGGAAACATGCTTTGGAGCTGTTTTTTTTTTTTTTGCTAATGGGACAGAACGATTGATCCGTGTTAAGGAAAGAATGAATAGGGCCATGTATCGTGAGATTTTGAGCCAAAACCTCCTTCCATCAGTGAGAGCTTTGAATGGTTGACCAAATACCTATTTTACACCATAATTTACAAATAAATTATTTAGAATTCCTACAATGTGAATTCCTGGATTTTCTTTTGACATTCTGTCTCTAACAGTTGAAGTGTACCTATGATGAAAATTACAGACCTCTGTCATCATTTTAAGTAGGAGAACTTGCACAAGTGGTGGCTGACTAAATACTTTTTTGCCCCACTGTATGTGAGTCAAAGCAGGTGGCCAAATACTTTTGGCTATATAGTGTAGCTCGAGAACTGAAATTATTCTGGGTGGTCTTGGCTTCAAGTTCAAATCGAAGCAGAAATCAGTGTATTTATATTAACAATCCGCTAAGAGATCCGTGACCGTTCGATAAGTAGGCTATTCATTGCAGTCTTAGGTAGACAATAGTAGCTCATTATCCAGCACGCACACACACACACACACACACACACACACACACACACACACACAAGTACATGCAGAGGACACCCACCGCTCCTAACTGCTCGCCACTAAAACCCACTGTTTACTCTGTTTTGTTTTTAATCAAAGCAAGCCAAAACTCCCAGCTGTAATTTTCCCCTTCGCATACACCTAAACACAAACACAGACACACGGGCAGATACGCACACACACACACACACACACACACACACACACACACACACACACACACACACACACACACAGTAACACGTACAGTATGGCACACTCGGTCCTACAATTACCCTCAATTAAAGATAATAACATGACCACTTCCTGACCAATCACCTGCAGCCTAGCTATGACTCACACAGTGTCTAATCTCACTCTACAAACACACACACACGGCGGGTCAGATAGTGTATAAAGTTAGCGGTGGATGCAGAAATCACTGGTTATTTTTGTCTGACCGCCATGCTTTGTGATGTTGTCCACATCAGGCAGGTGGAGCAAAGCTTCGAACCCTCATTTTATGGGAATAAATGTTAGCTTTCTGTGGTTTCCTGTCTATGCCAACTGCAGTCAAGACACTCACGCCCACGCTTCACATTTTCTGGCAAAACAGAAATAACTTTTTTTTTGTCCCTCCGTCTCATGGATGAGTGAGAAACAGCAACTCCTCTCCTCTGTTTGCTTACCCTTGCCTTTTTTTTTTTCATAGAAGCCAGCATTGGATTTATTACACCCTCTGAGATGTCCACATTGCTATAGTTATCAAAGCCCTTCAAATGACAGCATATAGAGGCTGGTAGCTGGAGAAAAGGGCTCATTATTCATTAAAGGCCTACTGAAAGCCACTACTACTGACCACGCAGTCTGATAGTTTATATATCAATGATGAAATCTTAACATTGCAACACATGCCAATACGGCCTTTTTAGTTTACTAAATTACAATTTTAAATTTCCCGCGGAGTTTCCTGTTCAGCATTGTCTACACATTTAAGTCAGGACTCTAGGAAGGCCATTCTAAAACCTTAATTCTAGCCTGATTTAGTCAACAACTTTTGACGTGTGTTTGGGGTCATTGTCCCTTTGGAACACCCAGCTGTGCCCAAGGCCCAACCTCTGGGCTGATGATTTTAGGTTGTCCTAAATAATTTGGAGGTAATACTTCTTTTTCATTTCCCCATTTACTCTCTGTAGAGCACCAGTTCCATTGGCGGCAAAACAGGCCAATAGTGTGACGATCTGTCACTTCTTTTCGGTTTGTTTCATTGATTTTGTATATTACTTCCCTTCAGTGCTCTTATTTTGTTCCATTTCCTGTTTGTTCTGCAGAGCACTGTTTTTTTCCTCACCTGCCGTTGATTGGTAGCCGGTCCACACCCGCTGCCAATCAGCAGATGTTCTATTTATGCTTGTCTCGAGCACCCCTCAGTGCTCGAAGTGTTGTGATCCGGCTTCCGGATAACACATCTCTAGCATGTTTATGTCCTTTTTGTATTTTCCTATGTTTTGATCATGTTTTGGACTCTGCCGATCCCGTTGCTAACACTTCATTGTTTTGTATTGTCACCATGGCAACCTAATTACGCCTCCTGCACGGACTCACTACGCACACCTGTTTTGAATTATTTGTGTTGTATTTAAGACCACCTGCTACCTTAGTTCCTCCTGGTCGGTTCGTTTGCTCTATGCAACAGTTGCGTTGTTTATTCATTTTTTGCATTCTTAGCTTATCCTCCGCGCGCTCGGCTCGCATTTCTGTACCTGGGACTTTGAACTCTGCCTGTTGCTAGTCTTAGCATTTAGCTTTCCGTGCGTTGGCACACCTTTTCTTTCCGTTTGTACAAGTGTTACTTTGGTTATTGATATTAAAACCTGCTCCTACCTCCATTCCTGCCTGCTCCAGTCCTTAGCATCGAGAGGTGAAACTCCTCGCGCATCCAAGATGCGTCCGCATCATAACACGAAGATCGCTTTATGTTGTGGAACGTTTATGTGCAAGACTGCTTCATTTCTGTTTGATGATATTAAAAATCACCTTACCTTCTCATCATCTCCTGGTTCCTGCATCTCGGGGCCACAAAAAAACTGCAGCCATGCGAGTTCCTCACAAATAGCATAATACTACCAACACCATGCTTGACTGTAGGTATGGTGCTCCTGGGATTAAAGGCCTCACCTTTTCTCCTCCAAACATATTGCTGGGTATTGTGGCCAAACAGCTCAATTTTAGTTTCATCTGACCACAGAACTTTCCTCCAGAAGGTCTTATCTTTGTCCATATGATGTGAGATGAAACACAAATTGAGCTGTTGGAAACTCAAGACATTATGTTCTTTACAAGTGTATGTAAACCTTTGACCCCGACTGTATATTACTGCATATTCGTAACGGGGAATAAAAAAGATAGGAGCACAGAGGTCATATCACAGGAAACCCCTCAAATTGTGCTTTGAGTTTCTCAGAGGAATTCCATTGACAGATGGAGGAAGAGTTGGACAAAAACAGGCACAAATAGAGCGGGTCATAGGAAAGGTTCTCCTTCTAAAACAACAGAAAAAGAAGAGAAAGGAACTTGTAGCCATTTGACCTCCTGCCTTCTTGGAGCGGAATGTAGTTCGGTGGCATTTACATGTTCACAGTGATTTATTGGCGCTGGCGTCCCCCCTCTGTCTCTGTCAATACCAGCCTCTCAGAGCCAGGAAAAAGGCCCTAAGCCTGAGGAGACAGCAAGGCTGAAGTATTCTCCTTCTCCTCCGCCTGCACCTGTTCCTCAGACTTGGGGGGGGTGAATAAGACACTGTGATTATGTGTGAAAAGCCTCTCTGCTGGATCGGCCAGTTTGACCGTGTCAATCCGATAATGTTTTCTGTGTGTAATTACTACTCAGACAAACTGTTCTTGGTGGATATTTTCCCCTAATAATTACCCAAGAGTTATCCAGTTATGTAGCTTCTCAATGCATTATGTCAGGGGTCGGCAACCCAAAATGTTGAAAGAACAATATTACAAAAAAAAAAATCTGTCTGGAGCTGCAAAAAATTAAATGCCTTCTATAAATATAAGTATGACATCACATGGACAAAGATAGGACCTTCTAGAGGAAAGTTCTGTGGTCAGATGAAACAAAAATTGAGCTGTTTGGCCACAATACCCAGCAATATGTTTAGAGGAGAAAAGGTGAGGCCTTTAATCCCAGGAACACCAAACCTACCGTCAAACATGGTGGTAGTAGTATTATGCTTTGGGCCTGTTTTGCTGCCAATGGAACTGGTGCTTTACAGAGAGTAAATGAGAGAATGAAAAATGGGGAATACCTCCAAATTCTTCAGAACAGCCTAAAATCAGCCCGGAAGTTGGGTATTGGGCGCAGTTGGGTGGTCCAACAGGACAATGAACCCAAATGCATGTCAAAAGTGGTAAAATAATGGCTAAATCTGGCTAGAACTAAGGTTTTAGAATGATCTTCCCAAAGTCCTGACTTAAACGTATGGACAATGCTGAAGAAACAAGTCCATGTCAGAAAACCAACACATTTAGGTAAACTGCATGAATTTTGTCAATAGGAGTGGTCAAAATTTCAACCAGAAGCTTGTAGATGGCTACCAAAAGCGCCTTATTGCAGTGAAACTTGCCAAGGGACATGTAACCAAATATGATCATTGCTGTATGTATACTTTTGACCCAGCAGATTTGGTCACATTTTTTAGTAGACCCATAATAAATTCATAAAAGAACCAAACTTCATGAATGTTTTTTGTAACCAACACGTTTGTGCTCCAATCACTTTATCACAAAAAATAAGAGATGTAGAAATTATTGGAAACTCAAGACAGCCATGACATTCTAGAATGCAGCTGAGATAGGCTCCAGCAAAAAGTCGTGAAACAAAAATGAATATTATCAACAACAGTATCAATATTAGTTATAATTTCAGCATAGCAGTGATTAAAAATCCCTCATTGACATTATCATTAGACATTTATAAAAAAAAAAAAAAAAAAAACAATAGTGTCACAGTGGCTTACACTTGCATCGCATCTCATAAGCTTGACAACACACTGTGTCCAATGTTTTCACAAAGATAAAATAAGTCATATTTTTGGTTAGTTTAATAATTTACATTATTGCAATCAGTTGAAAAACATTGTCCTTTACAATTATAAAAGCTTCTTTAAAAAAAATCTACTACTCTGCTTGCATGTCAGCAGACTGGGGTAGATCCTTCTGAAATCCTATGTATTGAATGAATACAGAATCGTTTTGAATCGGAAAAATATAGTTTTTGAATCGAGAATCGAATCGAATCGAAAAAGATCGATATATTATCGAACCGTGACCCCAAGAATCGATATTGAATCGAATTGTGGGACACCCAAAGATCCACAGCCCTAATATATATATATATATATATATATATATATATATATATATATATATATATATATATACACACACATACATCAATCAATCAATCAATCAATCAATGTTTACTTATATAGCCCTAAATAACTAGTGTCTCAAAGGGCTGCACAAACCACTACGACATCCTCGGTAGGCCCACATAAGGGCAAGGAAAACTCACACCCAGTGGGACGTCGGTGACAATAATGACTATGAGAACCTTGGAGAGGAGGAAAGCAATGGATGTCGAGCGGGTCTAACATGATACTGTGGAAGTTCAATCCATAATGGATCCAACACAGTCGCGAGAGTCCAGTCCAAAGCGGATTCAACACAGCAGCGAGAGTCCCGTTCACAGCGGAGCCAGCAGGAAACCATCCCAAGCGGAGGCGGATCAGCAGCGCAGAGATGCCCCCAGCCGATACACAGGCAAGCAGTACATGGCCAACGGATCGGACCGGACCCCCTCCACAAGGGAGAGTGGGACATAGGAGAAAAAGAAAAGAAACGGCAGATCAACTGGTCGAAAAAGGGAGTCTATTTAAAGGCTAGAGTATGCAAATGAGTTTTAAGGTGAGACTTAAATGCTTCTACTGTGGTGGCATCTCAAACTTTTACCGGGAGGGCATTCCAGAGTACTGGAGCCCGAAATGAAAAAGCTCTATAGCCCGCAGACTTTTTTTGGGCTTTGGGAATCACTAATAAGCCGGAGTCCTTTGAACGCAGATTTCTTGCCGGGACATATGGTACAATAAAATCGGCAAGATAGGATGGAGCTAGACCGTGTAGTATTTTATACGTAAGTAGTAAAACCTTAAAGTCACATCTTAAGTGCACAGGAAGCCAGTCCAGGTGAGCCAGTACAGGCGTAATGTGATCAAACTTTCTTGTTCTTGTCAAAAGTCTAGCAGCCGCATTTTGTACCAACTGTAATCTTTTAATGCTAGACATGGGGAGACCTGAAAATAATACGTTACAGTAGTCGAGGCGAGACGTAACAAACGCATGGATAATGATCTCAGCGTCTTTAGTGGACAGAATGGAGCGAATTTTAGCGATATTACGGAGATGAAAGACGGCCGTTTTAGTAACGCTTTTAATGTGTGACTCAAAGGAGAGAGTTGGGTCGAAGGAAATACCCAGATTTTTTACCGTGTCGCCTTGTTTAATTGTTTGGTTGTCAAATGTTAGGGTTGTATTATTAAATAAAGGTCTGTGTCTAGCAGGACCAATAATCAGCATTTCCGTTTTTTTGGCGTTGAGTTGCAAAAAGTTAGCGGACATCCATTGTTTAATTTCATTAAGACACGCCTCCAGCTGATTACAATCCGGCGTGTTGGTCAGCTTTAGGGGCATGTAGAGTTGGGTGTCATCAGCATAACAGTGAAAGCTAACACCGTATTTGCATATGATGTCACCTAGCGGCAGCATGTAGATGCTGAAGAGTGCAGGGCCAAGGACCGAACCCTGGGGAACTCCACACGTTACCTTAACGTAGTCCGAGGTCACATTGTTATGGGAAACGCACTGCATCCTATCAGTAAGATAAGAGTTAAACCAAGACAGGGCTAAGTCTGACATACCAATTCGTGTTTTGATACGTTCTAACAAAATATTATGATCGACGGTATCGAAAGCAGCGCTAAGATCAAGGAGCAGCAACATAGTTGACGCATCAGAATCCATCGTTAGCAATAGATCATTAGTCATTTTTGCCAGGGCTGTCTCCGTGGAGTGATTTGCCCTGAAAGGTTTCACATAGATTGTTAGACGCTAAGTGTTCATTTAACTGCTCCGCAACAATTTTTTCGAGGATTTTTGAAATAAAGGGAAGGTGAGAATCAGGATCGAGGTTAGGTGTTTTAAGAAGAGGATGAATAACCGCTTTTTTGAATGCTAGGGGAACAGTGCCCGTGGAAAGTGATAAGTTTATAATATTTATCACTGATGGACCTAATAATACAAAGAGCTCCTTGATCAGTTTCCAAGGAAGAGGGTCAAGTAAACATGTTGTTTGTTTTATTCCATTTACACGTTGTAAGAATTCCTCTAATGTTATTTCCCCAAAACGAGAGAAACTATTTTGGAGGGCAGTATCCGCCGTATATACAATCGTATCCGTGTTAATAGAACCCAGTTGTAGCTGGGACGCATTCTCTTTAATCTCCTTTCTAATGACTTCAATTTTCTTACTAAAGAATTGCATAAAGTCATCAGCTGAGTGGGTGGAGCTACTGGAAGGGGTCCCTTGTTGGGTTAGCGTTGCTACCGTACTAAACAAAAATTTAGGATCATTTTTATTACGGTGGATGAGATTTGAGTAATATTTAGCTTTAGCTAAGGTAAGCATGCGTTTATAAGTTATTAAACTATCACTCCATGCTTGATGGTGCACCTCAAGTTTAGTCGTGCGCCATTTGCGTTCCAGCTTTCTACATAATAATTTCTGAGCTCTAGTTTCTTCTGTGAACGACGGAGTACGCTTTTTTGGAGCCTTTTTTAACTTTAGCGGTGCTATGTTATCAATGGTTTCGCGCAGGGCGTCGTTAAAGTTGTTAGTGAGGTTATCAATAGAGCCCACATATTTTAGGAATGGTGCCATTACAGAGGGCAGTAGGTCAGCAAGAGTTGTCGTTGTGGCCGTATTAATGTTGCGGCTGCTATAGCAGTTATTATTATTATTAGTTTGACGAACATGCGTCTGAACCTCGAATTTTATAAGGTAATGATCGGACAATAATTTAGTATACGGGAGTATCGTAACTTTGGAAACGGTGATAACCCTGACAAGCACTAGGTCTATCGTATTACCGTTGCGATGCGTGCGTTCATTTATTATTTGTGTGAGACCACAGTTATCAATTATAGTCTGGAGCGCTACGCACGGTGGGTCCGATGCGGTATTCATATGGATATTAAAGTCCCCCATTATGATTAAATTATCGGCGTGTGTCACTAGATCAGCAACGAACTCTGAGAATTCATTGATAAAGTGCGAATAGGGCCCTGGGGGGCGGTAGATAACAGCCAGCTGTAGAGGCAGCGGTGTGACAGACCTCATAGTAAGCACCTCAAGCGATTTATATTTATTATTTATGTTAGGACTAAGGTTAAAGTTTCTGTTGTATATTAGTGCGACCCCCCCACCCCCTTTTAAGAGGATGGGCAATATGCGCATGTGTAAAGTTAGGAGGACATGCCTCATTTAGCGCAAAAAAGTCGTTTGGTTTAAGCCAGGTTTCGCTGAGACCGATGACGTTAAGATTGTTGTCTCTGATGATATCATTAACTAACAACGTTTTGGGAGACAATGATCTTATGTTTAAAAAACCTATATTATAGGTAGTGGGCTGTTTTAGGGAATTTTTGATCAAATTATCCGTAGTAGCAATATTAATAATGTTGTGTTTATTATGCCTAGTGCATTTAGTATAATTACGACCATATCTAGGAATTGATACAACGGGAATTTTCCGATTGTTTGATTGTTGCTTTGATAAACTGCACGCATCATTGTTAGCCACCTCAGTAGAAACACATGTCCAACTCTGAAACAATCAAAGCAGAAAAAACTTGTTCTAATTTAACTGTCTCCTTACCCAGACCAGTAGTCTCGCATCTTCCATTTAAATCCGGCTTCAGGATGGAGGGAAGTGGTATTCTGTGGGGATTAGCCTTCTACTTTGTTTTTAGCCCCGCTCGACATCCGCGTTTCCGATCACACCGCTGGCGTCTGCTCCGTAGACAGCCCCCGCTGCTACTATACTCACCTGCTTCACAGGCCGCTGGATGTAGCCGCCGAAGTATTCCCATGCTAGTTAGCACGTCTAGCAAGCACGCGTCTACATACATACATATTATATATATATATATATATATATATATATATATATGTATATACACATACATATACATATATAAGATAAATACGGTACTTGAAAATATATACACCCCCCCCCCCCCACCCCCGCTACCCACATACCCATAAACCATCCTGTCCGGATTTAGAAAGGCTGGAATAATTGGAACTACAATTGACGATGACTTTGACGTAAGTGAAGTACCGATAGAAGAGTAAGCTGCGCATTGTCTACCTTTGGACTTGCCAGAGTTGTTTAGAAGCGACACCGAAGAAGAAGATTTCATCGGATTTAGCGATTGGGAGTGACAGATTATGTGTAGCTGAGATAGGCGCCAGCGCCCCCCGCGACTCCATAAGGGAATAAGCGGTAGAAATGGATGGATGGATGGATTATTTGGTAAACGTATAGCATGTTCTATATGTTATAGTTATTTGAATGACTCTTACCATAATATGTTACGTTAACATACCAGGCACCTTCTCAGTTGGTTATTTATGCGTTATATAATGTACACTTATTCAGCCATTTGTTCACTATTCTTTATTCATTTTAAATTGCCTTTCAAATGTCTATTCTTGGTGTTGGATTTTATCAAATACATTTCCCCAAAAAATGCAACTTTTACTGTAGTGCGACTTATATATGTTTTTTCCATCTTTAAGATGCATTTCGGCCGATGCGATTTCTACTCCGGAGCGATTTATAATCCGAAAAATACAGTAAACTAAAAAGCTACCTTTGGCGAAGTTGGGAGAGTGGCTGTGCCAGCAATCTAAGGGTTACTGGTTCAATCTCCACCTCCAAGCACCCTAGTCACGTCCGTTGTGTCCTTGAGCAAGATACGTCGTCCTTGCTCCTGATGGGTCCTGGTTAGCGTCTTGCATGGTGAATGTGGAAATATTGACAAAGCGCTTTGAGTTCCTGAAAAAGGGTAGAAAAGCGCTATACTAGTATAACCCATTGTTGATTCGGAAGACCTCTGACAGATTTGGTACAGCATGGCAATATAAGCTAGCAGTATTCTGATTGGATACAAAGTAGAACTAAAAACAACAGCACTGGAAAGAGCATAATATGACATGAAAAGATAATGAATACTTTTAGATATTTAGGGAAAGTAAATTATAACATCATTTTATCTCTAATTATTGCCACCGGGCATATAGTATGCGCCTGCCTTGAATTACTGCCGGGTCAAACTCGCTTCGCAAAATAATTAGCGCATGCTTAGCATTACCGCCGGGTCAAAACGAAGTCAAACTGCTCAAGCCATGTCCTTTCTTGGTGGTCCTGGGAACCCGCAAGACGACGGCTATAGACCATCACAATACCGTAGCTGCGTGTGTCAAATATGAGTAATTAAATAACTCCTGCCTCCTGGTGGTAGAGGGCGCTAGTGATCCTTCTTGCGACTACTCGGCTGCAGAAGAAGTGAGAATGAGTTACGTGATATGTGCTGGGACGGATATGACGCGGGGTTGCATGACGGCTGAAATAAAGCATGTTCCAGTCCTAAATACCCAGTGTAATATTTATACAATAACACTGCCTGGTGGCAGCGGTGGGATAAAGAGATCACCCACAGAGCAGAATGGGAGGGCGAGTTGTGTGAGGATAATTCTATCGTCGCCCGCACTTGAGGAGCCGAGCTAACTGATAGCAGCGGTCTGATAGCAATTTTCTAAACTGGACTTTCAATCGAAGCAGGAGGTAATAAAGGAAGATCTCCATCGAGACAGAGACTTTTAAAACTAAGGAAAGATAAGGAAGACTTCTATAAACAAGTTATTGATGCTTTTGATCAGAAGGAGCTGGAATGGACTATATAAGTAAAAATAAGATCATAATAATGTTGTTGTTTTTTTAAGTAAATGTGCTTTTCATGATGGTATTCTTACATCACACTCAATTTTTTACTGCATACCTTTGGTAAGTGCCGTAGTGAGAAGAGGTTTTAAAATAATTAGCGCATGCTTACTTTTACCGCATGCCTTTGGTAAGCGCCGGAGTGAGAAGAGGTATTAAATTAATTAGCGCCCCGGCGGCAATCCAAGGAAATACGGTATGTTAGGCCAGCAGAGAAGGCCTTGCTGGCCCTGACGGCAAACCAATCCTAAAATTCTACACAGTTCTAAAGCTTTGAAAGACAACAAACACATTAGACTACGTAGTTACCTCAAGTGGTTCTCCATTAAGACTTCACCTATCCACATACGTCCCATATTCTTAAACCCAAAAAACACCTCCGCACCTACGCCGCCCCCCTAAACACACACACACATCAAAGGCCATCAATCTCCAGTAGTACAGGGAGAAAGGCAAATATTTAGAAAAGGACTGAGCCCCCATAAATCTGTAGTAGAAAAGAGAGAGCGAACACGATACCCAGGCCTATACCTCCAAACAGTCGCCCCCGCCGTCCTGGTCCCTCAGCAGCCTTATGTCTTGACAGCTAAAGGAAGCCTTGGGAGGCCACAGGAACCAGAGAGGAAGAGAGAATGAGGTCTGTGGCAACACGGGTTAGGAAAAGGACCGTGGATGGTGAGAAAACAAGAAAAAAAAACCTAATGCACTACAAATAGAGAGCTTACACACAGTTAGCACAGTATCGGGACTCGTATTTGCTTTTGATTTAGTGAAACTCTTCGTTCCACTTGAATAAGACCTGCATTATCTCCTGTTCTCATTGGTCAATTCTAAGGATCTTCACATGTGACAGACGTTCCAACTATGACTTCCGATACATTAAGCGGCGTTAGAGCATGCACGGCCACACTTAGAGAGGCACACGACACATAAGAACCTGCACCCTACAGGCAGCTGTCAATGCAGTGCGAGGGATTTAGGGAGCTTTGCGGGGATCTTGATGTCCCCACCAGCTAAGCGAGGGGTCCCGTGGGTAAGGGGAAGCGGTTGGGGGGGTGTTGAAGGGCATTGATCCCTGTGCACAGTGCGTGTCCCGCTCCCCTGACAGACTTGTTGATTGACTTTTCAAACCCCATGGGAGCCAGCGCATGCAGATTGAGATGTATAAATGCCTCAACACCAGGTCGGTGTAGTAATGCATGTAAATTAAGAGGGGACGGGCATATAGGGTCAATACTCATACATACACATTAGTGTTGTCCCTATGCCAATATTTTAGAAGCGCTACTAAAAATGTTTTCCATACTTTTCAGTATTTTTTTAAATAAAGGGGACCACAAAAATTGCATTATTGGCTTTATTTTAACAAAAAATCTTAGGGTACAGTAAACATATCTTTTGTATTGCGGGTTTGTCCGTAAATAGAATAGTGCAGTGGTTCTCAAATTGGGGTACTTGAAGGTATGCCAGGGGGTACGTGAGATTTTTTTTTGAAATATTCTAAAAATAGCAACATTTCAAAAATGCTTTATAAATGCATTTATTGAATAATGCTTCAACAAAATGTGAATGTAAGTTAATAAACTGTGAAAAGAAATGCAACAATGCAATATTCAGTGTTGACAGCTGGATTTTTTTGTGGACATGTTCCATAAATATTGATGTTAAAGATTTATTGTTTTGTGAAGAAATGTTTTAAGTTCATGAATCCAGATGCATCTCTATTACAATCCCCAAAGAGGGCACTTTAAGTTGATGATTACTTCTATGTGTAGAAATCTTTATTCATAATTGAATCACTTGTTTATTTTTCAACAAGTCTTTAGTTATTTGTATATCTTTTTTTCCAAATAGTTCAAGAAAGACCACTGCAAATGAGCAATATTTTGCACTGTTATACAATTAAATAAATCAGAAACTGATGACATAGTACTGTATTTAACTCCTTTATCTCTTTTTTTCAACCAAAAATGCTTTGAACTGATTAGGGGGTACTTGAATTAAAAACATGTTCTCAGGGGGTACATCACTGAACAAAGGTTGACAACCACTGGAATTGTCGACACACGCGGAAACGTGTCTTTTATTTAAAAAAAGAGGAGTGAAGAAAAAAAAAGACTCTCAGAGGGCCGTGGTTTGAATGAATTGTGGTGCAACTCATGGGGAAAAATAATTCTTACTATAGTATCAGTATAGCATATAGTGTTGTAACAATACCAATAGTTGGTACTGTTACCTGTACTAAAATTATTCTGGTAGTTTTCGGTACTTTTCTAAATAAAGTGGACCAAAAAAAATTGCAGTATTGGCTTTATTTTATTTTTTTTTAAATCTTACGGTACATTAAACATATGTTTCTTATTGCCGTTAAGTCCTAAAATAAAGTAGTGAACAACTTGTATTTTAGTAGTAAGTAAGCAAACAAAGGCTCCTAATTTAGTCCGCTGACATATGCGGTAACATATTGTGTCATTTATCATTCTATTATTTTGTCAACATTATTAAGGGACAAGTGGTGGGAAATTAGTTATTAATCTACTTGTTCATTTACTGTCAATATCTGCTTACGTTCTCTTTTAACATGTTCTATCTACACTCCTGTTAAAAAGTAATAATCACTTATTCTTTTCTTGTTTGATACTTGACATTAGTTTTGGATGATTCCACAAATTTTGCTATCAATCCGATACCAAGTCGTTACAGGATAAATGGGTTGTATTTGTATAGCGCTTTTCTACCTTCCAGGTACTCAAAGCGCTTTGACACTACTTCCACATTTTACCCATTCACACACTGATGGAGGGAGCTGCCATGCAAGGCGCCAACCAGCACTCATCAGGAGCAAGGGTGAAGTGTCTTGCTCAGGACACAACGGACGTGACGAGGTTGGTTCTAGGTGGGATTTGAACCAGTGACCCTCGGGTTGCGCACGGCCACTCTCCCACTGCGCCACGCCGTCATACATTGGTAATATTCAAAGTCCTCATGTGTCCAGGGAGATTGTTCCTTAGTTCATAAATATAATATAAATGTTTAAAAAAAACAAAATAAATAGTAGTATCGACTAGATACACTCCTTTACTTGGTATCATTACAGTGGATGTTAGGTGTAGATCTACCAATTGCGTTTGTTTACATTGTGAAGTCTGTGAGCTACGGTGTGTCATGAAGCTTGTTTAACTATTCCTTGTCCTGCAGGGATGATACTTGTAAGAAACTTACTTTATTCTGAGGACGTTTCAGTGTTATAACTTCACCTTTATCATTAGTTTTTAAGCCAAAATGCGTCCGTTCTCCCTTTCCTGTCTACACACTGTGTCTGCTTGTATGTACTCTGTGATTGTGCGCTGCCGAACATGCTCGCCTGCTCTTAAAACCAGCAATGACATGAAGTGATGACGAAAGTGGCGCGAAGGGGTGGGTACCGGTACTTTTTAGAGGCGGTATAGTACTGAATATGATTCAATAGTATGGCAGAACTATACTAGTACCGGTATTGCGTACAAGCCTAATGCACACAACGCTACATAGATAAATAAGTATGCATCCTTGCTTTCACTTTTACAGCTTCACTATTCATGAGTGTGAGCTGCCATCAGCTGCATTATCATGGAGACCGCCTTTGTTCTGCCCTTTGTTGGCTTTGCTCTGCGCCTGTGCCTCTGTCAAATGTCACCTCTCTGCGGACTCTGTATTTTGAGCAACAGTGTCAATAATAAGGCATTCGGGCTGTGCACAAAGCTCCTGAACATGTCCCATCAATCGTGGCGTTTTTTTTTAGTTTTTTTTTTTTATCAATGTCAATTGTGGAAAAGGTGTGACTATCAGAGCTCAATCATATTACAAAAATGACACAGGTAGTCTGTTTGCTTTTTATCTACCTCAGAGGGTTATGTTTTTTTGTTAGCATGAACAGATTAAAGGCCTACTGAAACCCACTACTACCGACCACCGACCACGCAGTCTGCCAATTTAGTTTACTAAATTACAATTTTAAATTTCCCGCGGAGTTTCTTGTTGAAAACGTTGCGGAATGATGAGGCGTGTTTGTGACGTTATTGGTTGGAGGACATATTAGCCCAGCACCACTTACAGCTAAAAGTCGTCTCTTTTCATCGCATAATTACACAGTATTTTGTACTTTTGTGTTGCTGAATCTTTTGCAATTTGTTTAATTAATAATGGAAACTATAAAGAAGAATGCTGTTGGTGGAAAGCGGTGGATTGCAGCTGCCTTTAGAAACCGAAACACAGCCGGTGTTTCTTTGCTTGTTGTGAAGCTTTAACACAGAGCAGTCAAGCGAACATGTTTCTCTACGTCAACCAGCAATTTTTGGGTTTGGAAAATTGTGATATTAAGTCGGCTCTTAGCGGAGACTTGAGTGGATTATGCGACCTCCTCCTGCAGCTGTCAAAAAGGCAGCTGTGATCTTGGCTCCTCCATTGGCTTCTTTCAGAGACACTGGCGTTCACCGGAGCCCTCCGACTTTCAAGTATGACTTTATAATCTCACTAAAACACTATTAAACCAATAAGCAGATAAGGGATTTTCCAGAATTATTCTAGTAAATGTGTCTAATAACATCTGAATTGCACACACAGCCGTTGCCTGGAGCCGTCACCTTTTCTTTTTTGTGATTCACTCTTACTTTCCTCATCCATAAATCTTTCATCCTTGCTCAAATTAAAGGGGAACTTGTCACTTTCTCGGTCCGAATTGCACTTGCTGATGGTGGCTATGATTATAAACAATGTGAGGATGTGAGGAGCTCCACAGCGTGTGACGTCACGTGCACATCCGGTACAGGCAAGGCTTTTTTATTAGCGACCAAAAGTTGCAAACTTTATCGTCGATGTTCTCTACTAAATCCTTTCAGCAAAAATATGGAAATATCGCGAAATGATCAAGTATGACACATAGAATGGCCCTGCTATCCCCGTTTAAATAAGAAAATCTCATTTCAGTAGGCCTTTAAACCGAGGCCTTTTTAACACTGGATTTATGTTTTTAATATGTTATCTCTTACAAAAAGGGTAATATTTAGAGATGGCCGACAATGTTTTTTTGCCGATATCCGATATTCCAATATTGTCCAACTCTTATTTACCGATTCCAATATCAACCGATACCGATATATACAATGGTGGAATTAACGCATTATTATGCCTAATTTTGTTGTGATGCCCCGCTGGATGCATTAAACAATGTAACAAGGTTTTCCAAAATAAATCAACTTAAGTTATGGAAAAAAATGCCAACATGGCACTGCCATATTTATTATTGAAGTCACAAAGTGCATTAGTTTTTTTTAACATGCCTCAAAACAGCAGCTTGGAATTTGGGGCATGCTCTCCTTAAGATAATCCTAATACCCACTACAACTATGGGAAATGCTATACTTTGACTTTCACAAAGTGCATTATTTGTTTATTTATTTTTTAAACATGCCTTAAAGGCCTACTGAAATGAGATTTTCTTATTTAAATGGGGATAGCAGGTCCATTCTATGTGTCATACTTGATAATTTCGCGATATTACCATATTTTTGCTGAAAGGATTTAGTAGAGAACATCGACGATAAAGTTTTTGCAACTTTTGGTCGCTAATAAAAAAGCCTCGTCTTTACCGGAAGTAGCAGACGATGACGTCACCGGTGTGATGGCTCCTCACATCGTTTATAATGTGAGCCTCCAGCATCAAGAGCTATTCGGAACGAGAAAGCGCCAATTTCCCCATTAATTTGAGCGAGGATGAAAGATTCGTGGCTGAGGATATTGATAGTGAAGGACTAGAAAAAATAAATAAATAAAATAAAAAATAAAAACGCGATTGCATTGGGAGCGATTCAGATGTTTTTTAGACACATTTACTAGGATAATTCTGGGAAATCCCCTTATCTTTCTATTGTGTTGCTAGTGTTTTAGTGAGTTAAATAGTACCTGATAGTCGGAGGGGTGTGTCCACGGGTCTGTTGACGCCAGTCTCTGAGGGAAGTCGACGGCAGCTGCATGGACGGCGCAAGTTCCGCTGATCTCCGGTAAGAGGCGACTTTTTACCACAATTTTCTCACCAAAACCTGCCGGTTGACAAGTGGTCGGGAACCATGTTCGTTTGAACGCTCTGATCCATAGTAAAGCTTCACCTCCGGGAATTTTAAACAAGGAAACACTGTGTTTGTGTGGCTAAAGGCTAAAGCTTCCCACTTCCATCTTTCTACTTTGACTTCTCCATTATTAATTGAACAAATTGCAAAAGATTCAGCAACACAGATGCCAAAAATACTGTGTAATTGTGCGATGAAAAGAGACGACTTTTAGCCACAAGTGTTGCTGGCTAATATGTACCCTTCAACCAATAACGTCACAAACACCAGCATCATACACGTCATCATTCCGCAACGTTTTCAACAGGAAACTCCGCGGTAAATTTAAAATTGCAATTTAGTAAACTAAACCGGCCGTATTGGCATGTGTTGCAATGTTAATATTTCATCATTGATATATAAACTATCAGACTGTGTGGTGGGTAGTAGTGGGTTTCAGTAGGCCTTTAAACAACAGCTACAAAAACAATGAAGGCACACAACTTCAGTCCAGAGTAAACTTGAGCAATAAAGTAAACAATAACATAGTCCTCGTTTAGTGCAAGACTGCCTGGCATACTGTATAACAGGAAATTATAAACTGGGCTAACATCCATTTTCCGCTTGTATTCATCGTGTATCTCATGATTCTTGAAGAGGTGGGAGATCAAATTGCTCGTATTAAAGGAAGATGTCTTGGTTCCTCCTCGCATAATTAACTTTTTGCAGTCATTGCAAATTGCCAGTTTTTTAGAGACACTTTTAAATAATCCCAAACCATAGACATAGTGTGGTTAGTCAGTCGCCGAGCTCGCTGGTTTGTTAGCCACGGCTACAGCACCGGCAACAACACATTCTTGTTGTTTTGCTGCGCTCGCGGCGGTTTGATGAGGTCATCAAGCGTCGCCAGTAAACCTCTCATGCTTCAGTAGTCAACTCTTGTGTTGTGTGTGCGAGACGGAGGAGAGGGGGAGGGACTGCTGACTGGGAGACGCAACTGCCCTGTACTTCTCCCTACGTCCATGTTTTACCGGATATGTACCGCTCCATACAGCGGCATTTAAAAAAAAGTCATTAATTTTACTTTTTGAAACCAATACCGATAATTTCCGATATTACATTTTAAGCATAGTAATATTTAAAAAAAAAAAGGATAGATGTTGATGGTCCAACTCATACTGACTGGTATACACAAACTATGGAGATGATATCAGTAGAAAAAACTGCATTTAGTTTAGATAATAATGAGTCACGTGTTGGAATATGGGATCCATTATTTAAATGTGTTTTTGACTATTAAATGAACTTAAAATATGACTTATTTTATCTTTGTGGAACAAATTGGACATGATGTGTTGTCAAACTCATTCATGCAAACAGGACCAGAGTTGGTTGGTGGCCGAGGAAGGAGTCGTCTCTCTTTGTTGCTTTGTTGAGTCTGCTCCGGTCTCTGGCCATGTTCCCCGCACCCCAGCAGACGATGGTGTGGAACACTGCAGAGGCCACCAAAGTGTGTATGTTTTTGTTTTACTTTTGTGGCTGGTTGTATCCACTCTGCTCTTTTTGATTTATTTAATGTCCGTTGTGTTTTTTGATGTTTCCCTCTTACACATGTGTATGTGTGCTATGACTATGAGTTTTTTGTTTCTACCTCTGCCTCAGTCTGGACCCCCTCTCCAGGGGTCCAGGCTTAAACTGACATTTTTTTTAATACATCAATTTTTGATGATGATACTGTTGTTGATATTATTTTTTTGTTTGGCTGCTTTTAGATTATTTTGTGTCATGTTTATGTGTCCTCTCAATTGCTCTGTTGAGTGCCATTCTGAATTTTGCTGGGTAGGATTTGGTTTTAGAATTGTATTATTATTAGAGATATCCGATCATATTGGACTGCCGATATTATCGGCCAATAAATGCTCTAAAATGTAATATCGGAAATTATCGATTACGGTTTCAAAAAGTAAAATGTATGACTTTTAAAACGCCGCTGTACAGAGAGGTACACAGACGTAGGGAGAAGTACAAAGTGCCAACAAATCATTAAGGCACTGCCTTTGCGTGCCAGCCCAATCACATGATATCTACAGATTTTCACACACACAAATGAATGCAATGCATACTTGGTCAACAGCCATACAGGTCACACTGAGGGTGGCCGTATAAACAACTTCAACCCTGTTACAAATATGCGCTACACTGGGAACCCACATCAAACAAGAATGACAAACACATATTAAAGAACATCCGCACCGTAACACAACAGAAAAAATACCCAGAACCCCTTGCAGCACTAACTCTTCCGGGACACTGCAATATTCACCCCCCGCTAACTCCTACTAAAAACTCCACACACCTCAACCTCCTCATTCTCTCTCAGGGAGAGCATGTCCCAAATTCCAAGCTGCTGTTTTGAGGCCTGTAAAAAAAAAATAATGCACTTTGTGACTTCAATAATAAATATGGCAGTGCCATTTTTTTCCATAACTTGAGTTGATTTATTTTGGAGAACCTTGTTACATTGTTTAATGCATCAAAAGAAAAATAGGCATAATAATGTTTTAATTCGAGGATCGGACCGCCAAGTGCCCTGCCTTCGGCTGTCGCCCAGCTCACAATGCACCCGACCTCTATGGCCCCTGCTATGGGTGGTGAGCCCATTGGAGGGGTGACCCACGTTGCCTCTTTGGGCTGTGCCCGGCCGGGCCCCATGGGAACAGGCCCGGCCACCAGGCGCTCGCCATCGTGCCCCACCTCCGGGCCTGGCTCCAGAGGGGGGCCCCGGTGACCCGCGTCCGGGCGAGGGAAATCTGGGTCCATGATGTTTCTTCTTCATAAAGGTCTTCGAGCTGCTCTTTGTCTGATCCCTCACCTAGAACCTGTTTGCCTTGGGAGACCCTACCAGGGGGCTTTATGCCCCCGGACAACATAGCTCCTAGGATCATTGGGACACGCAAACTCCTCTACGGGTTGGGGAGGAGACCCTGCCCCAAGTGGAGGAGTTCAAGTACCTAGGAGTCTTGTTCACGAGTGAGGGAAGAGTGGATCGTGAGATCGACAGGCGGATCGGTGCGGCGTCTTCAGTAATGCGGACGTTGTACCGGTCCGTTGTGGTGAAGAAGGAACTGAGCCGGAAGGCAAAGCTCTCAATTTACCGGTCGATCTACGTTCCCATCCTCTCCTATGGTCATGAGCTTTGGGTCATGACCGAAAGGATAAGATCACGGGTACAAGCGGCCGAAATGAGTTTCCTCCGCCGTGTGGCGGGGCTCTCCCTTAGAGATAGGGTGAGAAGCTCTGCCATCCGGGAGGAACTCAAAGTAAAGCCGCTGCTCCTTCACATCGAGAGGAGCCAGATGAGGTGGTTCGGGCATCTGGTCAGGATGCCACCCGAACGCCTCCCTAGGGAGGTGTTTAGGGCACGTCCAACCGGTAGGAGGCCACGGGGAAGACCCAGGACACGTTGGGAAGACTATGTCTCCCGGCTGGCCTGGGAACGCCTCGGGATCCCCCGGGAAGAGCTGGACGAAGTGGCTGGGGAGAGGGAAGTCTGGGTTTCCCTGCTTAGGCTGTTGCCCCCGCGACCCGACCTCGGATAAGCGGAAGATGATGGATGGATGGATGGATGTTTTAATTCCACGACTGTTTATATCGGTATCGGTTGATATCGGAATCAGTAATTAAGAGTCGGACAATATCGGAATACCGGCAAAAAAGCCATTATAGGACATCTGTAATTATTATGTCATTGTTGTGTATTATTTTGTTGGATTGATTGATAAAAAAATAAATAAAATAAAAAATTAAAAAAAATAGAAAATCCCCACTGGATTTATGTTTTAAATGAACGACTGCGCCCCACCCTTGTCTTACCCCCACAAACCCACACCCCGCATGTGCCTGGGGGAGGATAAGGATTGGGGATGTGCTGGGAATGGGCACCTAATTGCTTCTTACTGATCCAAATAGCACATCACAGGCAATGGGCACTTCAGAGGACCTCCGAAGAGGTCCGGCAGTTCGGGCCTGTTCATTACCCTGCTGACCCCCCAGCTCGACCCCTCATACACAGATATTACCCACACACCTCCACCCCTTCACCTACCCCGGCTCATTGTCTCGGGGGGTTTAATTGGAGCGATGTTCCCCATTGTGAGCGAGCTCAATGGCGGTGGAGGGCTCCATTGTGGGGCTGAATGAGGGCAGGAGTGTTCATTAGGTGAGTCTCTGAATAAGACCTTCTGTAGGTACGCTACTGAGGGACCAGGCCCGCCAAGGACAGCAGAGATGGATGAAACCGTGTGCTCGTCTCCTCTCCTCCCTGCTCCTCTTATGTGGTCTTCCTTCCTCAACAGCCTGACGCTTGGCCCTGAAAGGCAGCTGCAGTTTTTTTTTTTTTTTTTGTCGGTGGGGCAGGGGGGGAGCGGCCTTTGTCCGTGCCAAGAGGATGAATCATAGCGGACAAAAAAAGAGAGGTGGATCAAACACAAAAAAAAAAAAAAAAAAAAGTGAGGACAACCTTTCCCTGATGGGAGGAAGAACCAATGAGCCTTGGCCTGAGAGAAATTGCATCATGCCCCCACCAGTGATCCAGAGCAAAGTACTTAATAAAACACTACTGTAAAAGTGATAGGCCATTGATGCTTGTTGGGATTTGTTTGCACGGAGGCATTTTTCCATGACCGGCACACGGAAAGCACTCACGATTAGTACAGCCTGCAAATACTGAACATGCTATTTAGCCAACAGCTTGTGGCAAAGCTGCAGAAGAAAAAGAGGAGTGATTGAAAAAAAAAAAAAAAAAACTCTTGGGGCCGTGGTTTGAATGAATTGTGGTGCAACACGGGGAACAATAAGTGTTACTATAGTACCCGTATAGCATATAGTGTTGTAATGATAACAAAAAGTTGGTTCTGGTACTAAAATTATTTCTGTATTTTTCTACTGTAAATAAAGGTGACCACAAAAAAATTGCATTATTGGCTTTGGTTTAACAAAAAATCTTACAGTACATTAAACATATGTTTCTTATTACAGTTAGGTCCTCAAATAAAATAGTGAACATACTAGACCAGGGGTCACCAACCTTTTTGAAACCAAGAGCTACTTCTTGGGTAGTGATTAATGCGAAGGGCTACCAGTTTGATACACACTTAAATAAATTGCCAGAAATGTACCTTTAATAAATAAATCTATAAAAAAAAAAAGGGTATTTCTGTCTGTCTTTTCGTTGTACATTTTTTTTCCTTTTACGGAAGGTTTTTTTTGTAGAGAATAAATTATGAAAAAAACACCCAATTTAACGTTTTAAAAGAGGAAAAAACCACGGAAAAAATTTTAATGATATTTTTAAACATAGTTTATCTTCAATTTCGACTCTTTAAAATTCAAAATTCAACCGTAAAAAATGAAAATAAAAACTAATTAATTCGAATCTTTCTGAAAAATTTACAAAAATAATTTTCGGAAAATCATTAGTATTTCTCCTGATTAAGATTAATTTTACAATTTTGATGACATTTTTTAAATAGCTTAAAATCCAATCTGCACTTTGTTATAATATATAATAAATTGGACCAAGCTATATTTCTAACAAAGACAAATCATTATTTCTTCTAGATTTTCCGGAACAAAAATTTTAAAAGAAATTCAAAAGACTTTGAAATAAGATTTAAATTTGATTTTACAGATTTTCTAGATTTGCCAGAATCATTTTTCTGAATTTTACTCATTATAAGTTTGAAGAAATATTTCACAAATAATCTTCATCGAAAAAACAGAAGCTAAAATTAAGATTTACATTAAAATGCATTTATTATTCTTTACAATAAAAATAAAAAAAATACTTGAACATTGATTTAAATTGTCAGGAAAAAAGAGGAAGGAATGTAAAAGGTAAAAGAGTATATGTGTTTACAAATCCTAAAAAAATTTTTAAGGTTGTATTTTTTCTCTAAAATTGTCTTTCTGAAAGCTATAAGAAGCAAAGTAAAAAAAAATAAATGAATTTATTTAAACAAGTGAAGACCAAGTCTTTGAAATACTTTCTTGGATTTTCACATTCTATTTGAGTTTTGTCTCTCTTAGAATTAAAAGCGTCGAGCAAAGTGAGACCAGCTTGCTAGTAAATAAATACAATTTAAAAAAAATAGAGGCAGCTCACTGGTAAGTGCTGCTATTTGAGCTATTTTTAGAACAGGCCAGCGGGCTACTCATCTGGTCCTTACGGGCGACCTGGTGCCCGCGGGCACCGCGTTGGTGACTCCTATACTAGACAGTGAAGTGAAGTGAATTATATTTATATAGCGCTTTTCTCTAGAGATTTAAAGCGCTTTACAGAGTGAAACCCAATATCTAAGTTACATTTAAACCAGTGTGGGTGGCACTGGGAGCCAGGGGCGCCGATAGGGATTTTGGGCCCCATGAAAAGAATCTTTACAGTAACGTCGGTGAGCTACGGTGTGTAGTGAAGCATGTTTAGCTATTCCTCGTCCTGCAGGGATGACACTTGTAAGAAACGTATTTTATTTGTCGCCATGAAGACGAGGATTAGTGATTTAGAAGTAGCTACAACACTGCCAACCATGTCTTGAAACACCTCTTCCTGAGGGCTTTTCAGGGTCATAACTACACCTTTGTCGTTAGTTTTTACACCAAAATGCGTCCTTTCTCCCTTTTCTGTCCATACACTGTGTCTGCTTGTAAGTACTCAGTGATTGTGCACTTTTGAACATGCTCCTCTGCTCGTAAACCAGCAATGTCACGACGTGACTTTGACGCGGGTGATAGGGGGAGGGTGCGGGACCGGTACATTTCAGAGGTGGTATGGTACCGAATATGATTCATTAGTATCAAGGTATTATACTAATACCGGTATACCGTACAACCATAATAGCATACTATAACTCGCATCCACATGTATTTTTTTTATATGAGTTATCTTTTACTTCATTTTGGTGTCTAAACATTTCTCAAGCAGTACCAAAATATAATAAAAAGACAACCAAACATTATCTGTCAGAGATAGTTTGTGACGAAGCCCAAGATGCAGAGAAGGAGGCAGGCATTTTGCAGGTAAACATGTTTTAATTAAAGTACTAGAACGACAACAAAAGGGGTACAACAAAAAGCGCGCACGAGGCGGATAACAAAACTACAAGAGCTAGCATGGGAGCTAAAAAACAAAAGGGCTTAGCGTGGAAGCTAGTGGGTGGAAAGCAGGAAAACAGAAGCCGTTACTTGCAGAATGAAAACAAAACGGAAGCAGCGAACAAAAGACAGTAAAGTACAAACAGATACCGAAATATGGCTTACCGCTACGCTGCAATGACACGACAGGAGCGACAATACGGAATTGACATCGACAATAATCCAGCCCAGACTGAATGGGAAGGCAAGTTAAAATAGGAGTGGGCTGATTGACAGCAGGTGTGGCCAGGTGCCAATCAGCCACAGCTAAGAGGAAATAGCGCTTAGGGAGAAACACAGGAAACAGACAAAATAAGAGCACTGACAGGAAATACTACACACACAGAGGAAAGAAAGACAAATGCAGAGGAAAAAACTAAAACATAACCAAACTGTCAGGGACGAACGTGACAGTATCAATACAAAACAAACAAAAATACTCGTATCATGTCCATTCCTCATGGACACGCCACCATTATTTGTCCCGAGCTAGATGATATTAACGCTCCACTTCACAAAGGATAGTTCCATAAAAATAAAAAAAAAAGACAGGCTTCTCTACACGTTTTAAATTTAACTCTGAATCTCTGCCAACTTTACATCAAATGTAATTATTTCATTTGTATTCTGGAAATACCCACAATGCAACCGAACCACCCAACTATTCACGATGTTAAAAGACAACTGCACTTGTTTGGAATTTTAGACTTAGACTTAGACAAACTTTATTAATCCACAAGGGAAATTGTTCCACACAGTAGCTCAGTTAAAAAAAGGATGGAAAGGGTAAGGATGGAAAGGATAATGCAGGTATAAAGTCAACTGAACATGTACTATAGTAGCAATATAAAATATAACATATATGTAATATTTTCATATTACATATACAGTATATAATATAATGATATTGTACTATAATATTTTTACATAATACACACAATATATAACAAATCCCAATGACCATGTACAATATTACAGTATATGCAACAGCTGCAGAAAAAAAAAGGCCAGCATAAAATTGGGATTTTGCCTGTCGTAATTAAGCCTTATGTAAGAGAAAAACACATGCGTTTGTCTTTTTCATGCATTCTAATTTTTAATTAAATGCTGGCCAAAGTCAGCTATCGTAGAAGTGAGGACATTTTCTCTATTCCACGTATAAATTGCTCTAAAAGCATTCCAATCAGTGTTTAAAATACATGCTTTAAGTACACAGTATATAGTAACAGGCACATTCGTAACAACATGTAGTAATTACGTATTGTGGTCATTGGTCACAACATTTGCTATTTCCTCCAACAACTACGACTACTAATCATGACGGACTTCATGAGAGCCAACTATAACTACTGTGGGCCAAATTCTGATCCACAACCTTATATTTACGAGCCTGAATATAAGGAGGCTGAGTTTTAGAAGCTGAGTGAAAATCAGATCCAGCAAGTAGCACTACGAACATAATAAAACAATCACTTACTGTACAATGTCTGCTCTCTTTGGGGTGCCGACTGAACAGATGTCTATATATTCTTAATGCTTAAAATAAACAAAAGGCGAGTGCCGCTAAGAAAAAGGCATTGTAGCTTAGTGATGGCTATGCTAAACGAAGCTAAAACTGAACTGGCTGCAGAGTAAACAAAAACAGAATGCTGGACGACAGCAAAGACTTACAGTGTGTGGAGTAGCAGACAGCGTCCACAAAGTACAAAAATCGGAGCGCAAGACAAGAACTAAAACACTACACACAGGAAAACACCAAAAACTTCAAAATATATCACAGTGTGATGTGACAGGTGGTGACAGTATACCTGGTTTGAGACAAGATCTATATTGATGTCTGCTTGGTTATGGTTTAAATTAATGTCCAACAATTGCGAGAACAACTTTTTATTTTTATTTTTTTTTATGTTTTCTGCTGGTGGTGTGCCTCTGGATTTTTTCAATGAAAAAAAATGTGCCTTGCCTCAGAAAAGGTTGAAAAACATTGCTATCGACCATCGCCTGAGACCTGGAAGTGCCTCTAGGTCATGTGATTGCGACCCAGCAATTAGGCAAGATTACCCCTACTGTGCTGTCGTGTAGGTGGGTGAGAATGAACGAATAAAGCGCTCCTGCCTGGTAGGAGGTCATAGCTTCCCCGAAGCTCAGCTAAAATCATATTGTGATCAAAAATGAATATGGTTATGGTATTAGTTTATTTTGTGCATGCATACAATAACAAAAAGAATCCTCACATGTTTCCAGTTACTCATTACAGAATGTACAAAAAGCAGCAGGAAAAAGTAGTGCTTATTTAGTTCTACTCCTTTTCGTTTCAGTGCAATTTCTAACACACTGTTGTGTATGCAATCCCTAACACAACAGTGAATACATAAACAAATTAATAAATAAATTAGTAAATAAATAAATACATACATTTGTAAGTAAATTAAAGATGATTACCTTATTTTTCAGACTATAAGGCGCACTTAAAATCCTTTCATTTTCTCAAAAATCAACAGTGCGCCGTATAACCCTGTGCGCCTAACGTACGGAATTATTCGGATGTGCTTACCGACCTTGAAGCAATTTTATTTGGTACGTGGTGAAATAATAAGTGTGACCAGTAGATAGCATTCACACATAAGAGATATGTGTAGACTGCAATATGACACAAAGTAAACAACGCCAAAACTTTAAATGTTCCATTGAAAATGAAGAACGTTACACACGGAGCTCGGAAATCCGTCAAAAGGTTTTAGTATGACTTTGAAGCCTTTTGTATGAAAACACACCTAAATAGACCCGCTCATCAGCAATGCACCTTATAAATAATCCTGTGTGCCCTATGATCCCAAAAAATACGGTACATAAATAAACAACAAATAAAAGTGTCCATAAACAAAAAACGCGCCCTGTAAAAGATGGGGGAAAAGGTAAACTCTGGGGGAGGATGAGTAAAAAAATACAATCTAGACTGAGATCCTAAGGGGGCCCAGTGTCGTGTGAGAAAAAACCTCCATAGCAAAGCACATATACATATTACAAAATACAACTCAAGACTTGCAACAGAGGGGAGGGAGTGGGGGCTACGGTGTCAGGCTGCAGCTCTTCAGGCGCTTCCCAGCCGTCCATCACCCCTAAAGGATTTGCTTCAAAGGGCGTTGGAGGGAAGGTGGGGTATGTGTGTGTGACGTATATTTTTTGTGGATGAATGTGTGTGTAAGCCTTCCGCATGTCTCTGTTCTGTGGCCTTTGGTGTTCTTGCCAGTCAGTCCAAAGTCAACAACAACTTGTGTGTCAATGAGAGACAAAAAGGGAGATTGTTGTGTCTTCGCTGCACTGTCCTTCGGGAGAGTCTTCAAGCCAGGGAAACAATTCAAGTTAGAATGTTTTGTATGTGAGTGAAAATAGAATTTGCTTTTCACTCTGATTTGTGTATGACTGGTCCTCAAATCCATCCTGCTGGGCAGACAGCCAAATCGCAAGAGTGTCCACAGTTCTTTCCGTATCCTCCAATCATTTGTGGCAGCTTTGGGGTACTTTGAAGACTACCAGCAACTTCCAATTTGTCGACTTTACTGCGTAACAGTGTAAGAGTTATATTTTCTTCATGTTTCTTGCAGTTTTTATAGTTGCAGAAAATAAAATTGAATTGTTTTACAACTGTAGAATATTTGTGTTGATATGCATACCACAATATTTCCCCCTTAGCAAAGGTTTGTGCTCAAGTGAGTGCCATTCTAGTTCAAGTTAGGAGTGACACCTGTTGCCTTGGCATGAGCAGTCAACGCATATTTTATGGAGACGATTGTTTTTTTGTGGAAGCCTCTGAGTGCCTACATCAAAATATAAAAAAAACAAAACTGAAAGGAAAACCATTTTAAGTGTATAATGTGAGATCCAACACCGACATTGACTGCAATTGTTACTTTCTGTCCTCCAGAGCTTAAACATTTAAGCTGCCATGGAGTTGACAGCTTCTGGTAGACCACCATCAAGCCGGCACTGGGTCCCCTGCTAGTGGTGGAGTCTGAGTGCTCTATTGTGAGTCTGGTGTGGAGCGACGTTTGTGTGACAGACTCGACTTCACACTGACCAGAGCCTTTTCACTCATTGACTTCTCGGCCGCCGATGTCGTCATCTCCTACGCATACAAACATATCCGTGGAACTTCTCGACTCTTTGATTCTTTCTCAGCCGCTGTTTAGACTTCAAAAAACAATAGCAGAGTGTTTTGCAACAACTGTGTGTGAGATACAGTCTGCTGTGCCGTGAGAGATGATCTAGTAGGACCTATTTGGGTTAAATATATTTTTTGCAAACCAGTAATTATAGTCCATCCATCCATGTCTGCAAATTATGTGTTGTTGTTGAGTGTCGGTGCTGTCTAGAGCTCGGCAGAGTAACCATGTAATACTCTTCCATATCAGTAGGTGGCAGCCGCTAGCTAATTGCTTTGTAGATGCCGGAAACAGCGGGTAAAAAATTATCTAGGTCTTAAACCAAAAATAAACAAAAGGTGAGTGCCGCTCAAAAAACGTATTGAAGAGGTCTTTCAAGAAATCAAACTGCTGCTCCAGTTCGATGCACTGCTTCAAGTGAGACGTCGTTTAGATGACTCGCTGTTTTCTGTCAGTGCTCTTTTTGGTGATGCACCCGGATGTTGTCTGAATGTCAAACATGGCGTCACATGTGCTGCAGTGACTTCTTTCTTAAATGTAAATATTTATTTACATTTATAAGTTTACATTTCAACAGTTCTAAGTAAGTCCCACAACAATTTAGTGGCCACTTTAAAGTTACTAAGCCCTACTTTTGTATGTCGGTACATTTATGACTACTTTCAGTCTCATGCTGGCTTTTAACGCAGCATGAGACTTTAAACTGTTTTTAACTTTAACCTTTTATTAACTTTTTAACTGCTTTTTATCAAACAAATTGTTCTTAGGGTAATTTGTATTTGCAATTTCAATGTGTTTTTACTTCTGTTTTAAATGTTATTTTTTAGTCTGTCCTTTGCCTTTATTTCTGTGTGGTGTACAGCCCTTTGTTCTTCAACTGTTGAGTTGAGTTATGTTGAGTTGAGTTTAAGTTTATTTCAAACATGCACGCATACAACATGGTACATCACAATTTCCAGTTTCTCTTTTCAACATGTTCGAAAAGGAGAAGGAAGAAGCAGAGCTTATTTAATCCTACCCCTTTTCTTTTACATAACAGTTGCTAATTTTTTTGTTCACTTCCTGTTCTCAATGTAATCACAATATACTCCATAAGTAATCACAATAAAAATAAATAAATGAATAAATAATTGGTGAAGTAAGTTTTATTCCATACGATGAGATAAGTAAGATTATTTTGAGAATGAAAGAATGAATGGGTGAATAAATTCAGAATGTGAACTGTGGTTGTTTTTAAAGGGCTTTATAAATAAAGTTGGTATGGTATGGTATGAAGTTTAGGGAAGGCTGTACGGAACAAAACTAAAACTGAACTGGCTGCAACGTACACAAAAACAGAATGCTGGACAACAGCAAAGACTTACAGTGGAGCAAAGGCTGCATCCACAAAGTACATCTGAACACGACATGACAATCAACAATGTCCCCACAAAGAATGATGAAAACAACTGAAATATTCTTGATTGCTAAAACAAAGTAGATGCGGGAAATATTGCTCAAAGGGAGACATGAAACTGCTACAGGAAAATACAACAAAAAAACAGAGAAAAAGCCAACATCTCTGTCTGGAATGGAGCCTGCAATGCCTCAGACTGGAAGTCTCTCCAGAGAGTGGTGAGGACGGCGGAAAAGATTATCAGGGCTCCTCTTCCTCCTATCCAGGAGATCGCAAAAAGCCGCTGCCTGACCAGGGCTCAGAAAATCTGCAAAGACTCCTCCCACCCCCACCAAGGACTGTTTTCACTGCTGGACTCTAGGGAGAGGTTCTGCAGCCTCCGTAGCAGAACCTCCAGGTTCTGTAACAGCTTCTTCCTTTAGGCCGTAAGACTCTTGAACGCATCATAATTAAATTATCCCCTCAACTCCCCCCAAAATGGATTAACTCGCTGGAATAAAAAAGAAACTATAACATACATCCATAAACATGGACGCATGTGAAAAAGTGCAATGTATTTATCCGTACAGTAATCTATTTATTTATATCTGCACCTTATTGCTTTTTTTAATAATTTTTTATCCTGCACTACCAAGAGCTAAAGCAACGAAATTTAGTTCTTATTTGTACTGTCCATCCATCCATCCATTTTCTACCGCTTATTCCCTTTTGGGGTCGCTGGTGCCTATCTCAGCTACAATCGGGCGGAAGGCGGGGTACACCCTGGACAAGTCGCCACCTCATCGCAGGGCCAACACAGATAGACAGACAACATTCACACTCACATTCACACACTAGGGTCAATTTAGTGTTGCCAATCAACCTATCCCCAGGTGCATGTCTTTGGAAGTGGGAGGAAGCCGGAGTACCCGGAGGGAACACACGCATTCACGGGGAGAACATGCAAACTCCACACAGAAAAATCCCGAGCCTGGATTTGAACCCAGGACTGCAGGACCTTCGTATTGTGAGGCAGACGCACTAACCCCTCTCCCACCGTGAAGCCCTTATTTGTACTGTAATGTTCAAATTTGAATGACAATAAAAAGGAAGTCTAAATCTAAGTCTAATTCTAACAAAATAGGAGCGCAAGACAAGAACTAAAATACTACACACAGGAAAACAGCATAAAACTCCAAATAAGTCACGGCACGATGTGACAGGTGGTGATAGTACACCTACTTTAAGACAAGAGCTACATAGATGCATACTTGGTTATGCTTTACATTCATATCCAACAATTGCGACAACGACTTTTTACTATCAACTGAGTTTCGTTTTTTAACGTTTTCTGCTGGTGGTGTGCCTCGACGCAAAAAAGGTACTGCAATAGTAGACGTTGTATTTGCCACAGAGCCACGGACACACACGACCCAGCTCACGCTTAATGCAAATCTGACATCATCAGAGTGGTGTGTAGGGTTACACGCGCTGATGTATACACTCACGGAGAGCCAAGTCCTGGAAGTGTGTTACTGCTGCCGCGTACAAACACATATTACCGTTCCTTAACAAGGGTGCGTTCAGGTTTCTGAAACAGGATGATTCATCTGTCTCTCCAGCTCCACTCTGCAGCTTGCGGACTTCAAACAAACTCTCCTTCCTCTCCTCCGCTTCTGGCACTATTTATTTTTCTGTCTGAAAAGCTTGCATGGACAGTGTAGCGTCTCCGAGCTGCCTGCCTTGTCCCACCACGGAAACGGGAATGCCAAGCGTGCGCATGCCACAAGTGTGTGCACAAATTCATTTACTGACAGATATTTACCACCCACCAGGCTTGGGGGGTCCATGTGTGGTTATTTGAAGGTGTTCGGGTGAGAGAAACATTTGCGATGCTCATTTAAATGAGCAATAGCCGACTTTATCCACATTGAGAGTTGTCGTGGAAGCGGGTCCGCGTTGGAAGTCCCCAGTGACAGTCTCTTGTCCCTTCCTGTTTAGCCTGGGCGTCTGCCGCATGTAAACACTGTGGGGCCTCCTTCACTCCATGTGGACATAAGGGGTGGAGGGCAAGAGTCATGGTTTCAATCTCGATGAAAGCCTAAAAAAAAAATGTTGGCACGTTGAGACAGTGCGGGGTATTGTGGATGGGCGACCCCTTAAACAGAAAATGTCACCAGAAAAATTTCCCAATGGATTATTCTAAATCAGGGGTGTCAAACGGGCCGGATCAGGCCTGCGAACATGGTTTTATCCGGGCCGAGGGATGAGTTCGCTGAGTATAAAAATTAACCTGAAATTTTTGAATAAAAGAAACTGCTGTTGTAAATGTGTCCACTAGATGTCGCAATAACAATCATTTGTATCTTCGTAGACCAGTGTTTTTCAACCACTGATATACAGTCTGGAGTGCCGTGGGAAATGATCTAGTTTCACCTATTTGGGTTAAAAATATTTTTTGCAAACCAGTGTTTACGGTATGCAAATGATGTGTTGTTGTTGAGTGTCTACCATTAATTGATTAACGTGGAACCCGACTTAAACAAGTTGAAAAACGTATTCGGATGTTACCATTTAGCGGCCAATTGTACGGAAAATGTACTGTACTGTGCAATCTACTAATTAAAGTTTTAATCAATCAAAGAGTCAGTGTTGTTTAGACCTTGGCAAAGTAACTGTGTAATACTATTCCATATGAGTAGGTGGCAGCAGGTAGCTAATTGCTTTGTAGATGTCAGAAACAGCGGGAGGCAGCGTGCAGGTAAAAAGGTGTGTAATGCCTATACCAAAAATTAACGAAAGGTGAGTGTCCCTAAGAAAGTGCATTAAAGCTTAGGGAAGGCTATGCAGAACGAAACCAAAACTGAACTGGCTGCCAAGTAAACAAAAACAGAATGCTGGACGACAGCAAAGACTTACTGTGGAGCAAAGACGGCATCCACAAAGTACATCCGAGCATGACATGACAATCGAGAACGTCCACACAACAACTGAAATAGTCTTGATTGCTAAATCAAAGTAGATGCGGGAAATATGGCTCGAAAATTAATTGATTAACGTGGACCCCGACTTAAACAAGTTAAAAAACTTATTGGGGTGTTACCATTTCGTGGTCAATTGTACGAAATATGTGCTGTACTGTGCAATCTACTAATAAATGTTTCAATCAATCAATTGCTCGAAGGAAGACATGAAACTGCTACAGGAAAATACCAAAAAAAGAGAAAGAGCCACCAAGATAGGAGCGCAAGACAAGAAGTAAAACACTACACACAGGAAGAGAGTAAAAGAGTCCAAATAAGTCAGGGTGTGATGTGACAGGTGGTGACAGTACACCTACTTTGAGACAAGAGCTTTAGTGATGCATGCTTGGTTATGCTTTAAAGGCATATCCAACAGCAACGTTTTACTGTCAACTGAGTTTCGTTTGTTAATGATTTCTGCTGGTGGTGTGCCTCTGGATTTTTTCAACGCAAAAAATGTGCCTTGGCTCAAAAAAGTTGAAAAACACTGTTGTAGATGATGCTACATAAGTACAAAATAAACCACATGATGTTAGTATATCAGTCCAGGAAAATGATCAGACTAAATAAATAACATACTGTAATTTGATTGTGATATGATTTTTTGGTATTCACCATTAATTAGTTGTTTTTTAACATGCAAATTAGTAACATATCTGCATTTAATTAGTCATTATTAGGTACTTATTATTGCCTTATTCTGCATGGCCTTATTAAGAGTCTTCCCTCAATTATTGAGAATTATTGCTCAATAGTAACCCTAACTCTTATCCAAATAACTCTAAATTAAGTCTTTGTTACTTAGAATATGATCCCAATACTAAAATGTTACCAATTTTTTTTAGCTTGACTGAACATTAACACCAATGAGTTGACTGATAAATATTATCACATAATTTATTCAGAAAATGTTAATAACGACAAATAAAGATAGAATGCTATTAACCGCAACATCCATCCATCCATCCATCAATTTCCTACCGCTTGTCCCTTTTTGGGGTTGCGGGGGTTGCTGGAGCCTCTCTCAGCTGCATTCGGGCGGAAGGCGGGGTACACCCTGGACAAGTCGCCACCTCATCGCAGAGCCTATAAGTGAAAAAAAACAAAACAACAACATGATTTGTGCATTTTGTTCTATTTTTAAACAAAGAAAACAATCTGAAGTTGTCTTTGTTTTTAAGTTATCGTGCCGTGATTTTACCAGTCCGGCCCACTTTGGGAGTAGATTTTTCTCCATGTGCCCCCCCATCTAAAATGAGTGTGACACCCCTGTTCTAAATAAATACGAATGCATTACCGTACACGATCACAACTTATGCTGCCAGGTAGTGCCAACATTTTTTATGACAAGGGATATTAAGTTGGACAGGAAGGCAATTTTTTTTTTTTTTTTTGCCGATCTTGAAAATTTTCTGCATTTCAAGACCAATAACATATACATCAGCTATTTTTAAATGTAACTTTAACTGTCGTATGTGCCATGATCCGTATCATGTTTTGTTTAGTTATGTTCTGTTAGTTTTGGACTCCCTTAGTTACTGTTTTGTGCACTATGGGTGTGTGTTTTGGTTTCCATGGTTTCCAATCACCTGCCTCTGATTAGTGCTCCGACGTTCACCTGCTGTTGAGCACCAATCAGAGAGCTACTTATTCACGTTCATTTCTCTCACATGTGGCGGCGGGTCTGGTCAGGGTTCGTTCTCCCGGAATGCAGGACGGACAGCTCTGGACGACAGCGTAAGGTAGGAGATGAGTATTTAATCATAAACCACACGTACCATAAAGACCGAAACAAACAAAGGAAAAAACTAAGGCGAAAGCTTAGCTCAGAATCAAGATCAGGAATCATGAACAGGTATAAACCAAGGTGATAGTTGCATACCGCAAACACAATGAAGCCACACCAACTGTGGTGAGCAACGTGAATAAGTAGCTCTCTGATTAGTGCTCAGCAGCAGGTGAACATGCAGAGCACTAAGCAGAGGCAGGTGAAGCCAATAAGTACCCATGGAAACCAAAACAAACACCCAAAGTGCACAAAACAGGAACTAAGGGAGTCCAAAACTAACAGAACATAACTAAACAAAACATGATCCGGGTCACGGATCATGACAGTATGCGCACACATTGAGGTAAGACAGCCCTAAAAAAGGTTCATTAGGCAATCCGTGCCTTATTTTTTCTAGCCAAATATGACACCACTACTATGGTAGCACTAACATCACATCCATTATCCAGGGATGAAGCCTATGTCCTCAGTTCCATCTATGAAAGTGACAACCTTATTGTATTTTGCTGCCAGACATATATCTAAAAAATAGTGGCAACTCGGAAGTACAAATGTACAACAAATATTCATTTCAACAGCAGAAGCCTTAATTGCAAAATGGTAGGGTTGTAACTGGGGATGGGAATCGAAAACCAGTTTTTGTTTAGAACCTGATCCCTGTTTATCAATTCCTCGGCGTTACTTGCCATTTTTTGTAAAAGATTCCCTTACAAATTCTTGCAGGCAGGAATGAAGCCATTACGCAACATGCGTACCGTATTTTACAGACCAGAAGGCGCACTTAAAATCATTTTTTTTTCCTCAACTCGACAGTGCGCCTAATGTAAGGAATAAGTTTGGTTGAGCTTACCAACTTCGAAGCTATTTTTTTGGTACATGGTGTAATGATAAGTGTGACCAGTAGATGGCAGTCAAACATAAGAGATAAGCGTAGGCTGCACTATGATGGCAATATGTCTCAAGTGAAAAACACCAACATATAAAATGTTCTATTGAAAATATAGAACATTACACACAGCGCTCAAAAATCTATCAAAATGTTTTAGTACGACTTTGGTAAGCTATGAAGCCGCACTGCTTGATGGATTACCTACTCAGAGTGCCCGCCCTGAGATCGGTAGGTTGTGAGTTCAAACCCTGGCCGAGTCATACCAAAGACTATAAAAAAGGGACCCATTACTTCCCTGTTTGGCACTCAGCATTAAGGGTTGGAATTGGGGGTCGAATGCAGAGAATAATTTCGCCACATCTAGTTAGTGTGTAACAATCATTGGTACTTTAGGTTACTTTAACTTTATTGTCGGCGCATTCAACATACGAGTATCATTATGGTGTGTATATAAGGTAAGACATATCATTTTGCGTTTTGTTCGCAACATCATGCAAAAGCAACTTTTCTTAGCTTCTGGTACCTGCTGATCTGTATTTGGAATCTGCATTAATCCTGAAAAATTGCGCAGATCCGCCTTTATAGTCCTTGCCGATGCCGTAGTTGATAAGATTCTTCTTTTTCTCTATCTTCTTGTTATGGGACATTCATCCTCCGCTGTTGCCATTTCTAATATAAAGTAGTGTAAAGTTCGTACTTACACTGTCGAGCCAGCTGTATTTTGGGTAAAATCGTCATCAACCACGTGACTAATCAGTCACTTGTAAACAAAGTGACGGTGGTGTTATTCGAAGTTAACAAGAGTCAAAATGATTATAAAGGGACATAAAACTGGAGCAACAAAGCGCAAGGAAAAAGAAAAAAGAGAAGAAAGAAAAGCCAAATTACAAAAATTGGACACATATTTTGTTCGTCCTCATGGTTGCCAGCGATTCAAGCCTGCCAAACGGGCCAAAAATGCCAGCATCAGGGAGCCACATTTACAGGTAACGATTCAATTCTAACAAATACTGCACTGCACTATAACAGCTTTTCCAAGGGGCAATTAAAAGTAATTTAATTATTTTATGAAAATTAGGGCCTCAAATAGCATCAAAAAAGCATGAAATTTGATGTCTAAAGGCATTAAAAAATGTTTATACAATTGTAGGACTGGGCCAACAGTAGTAAGTCCTTCAATGGAACAGTAAATGTAAATTAACTCAATAACTTTGCCCTCATCATTAATCCTACGTCTGTCTGTGTGTTTCTTTTCATCGGCTGAGGCTGGATACCAAAGGTCTTGCAAGGTCTGGCTCGAAAGCGTGAAAAGTGCCGCCTTAATACGGCAAAATGAAACGGCTCTGGGAGCCCAGCCCTTGCCTTCCTTTGGTGACTGTAGACTGTAGTCCTTAACTGTGACACCGTGTCATGTTGATGAGGAAGCTGAGCTTGTTTCATACACGACTCCTTTATGTCAGCCGTGGCAAACATTAGCAGGTCTGGTGAGGAACCTCACGTGACCTACGGTGGTCTCGGACGGACAAACAAGGCAATGCTCACAACAGATAACAACTTGTATTTTCTGACATTCCCACAGTAAAAGAATTACAATTTCTTTACCTGCCTGACACTTATATTTAACTTGCTATACTACACGCATTTTAAATAATGAATTACAATTTAGTCAAGATGTTAAATTGACTCAACTTATTTTTAATGTATCTAAAGCAGAGGTGTCAAACGTGTTTTTATTGAGGGCTACATCACAGTAACGGCTACCTTCAGAGGGCCGCTTGTTTTAAGTTAATTAAAATAATGCATGCGGGCAATAACCTGTGATTATTCAAATTCAAATTGATCCCATTTAAAAAACATATGTATCCTTTGACAGCATTGACATAAATGTGTACAAGTAATCACCTCATATTATTACACCATTGCCTATGCACCCAATTATTCCATTTTGTCATGTACAAACTAATGTTATCTTTACTAACATATTTTTGTAATACACTATATAATAAGGTCATATTTGGCATGATTAGACAACGTTTAGAAGATGCACATTTGTTCCTGTCAAAAACAATATGAATATTTGCATTTATTCCCCCCCCAAAAATAAGTGTTTTATTAACACACATTTTTTTCCTAGGCTTTTGCGGGCCACGTACCATGATGTGGCGGGCCAGATCTGGCCCCCGGGTCTTAAGTTTGTCATTTGTGATCTAAAAGATGCAAATATAATTCTACGATTTGTTTTTTTCAGAAATGTTTAAATCAGGCATCCATTTCCATTTATTCCATAAAATATTTAAACTCCATCCATCATCTATCCATCTTCTTCCACTTATCCGAGGTCTGGTCACGGGGGCAGCAGCCTAAGCAGGGAAGCTCAGACTTCCCTCTCCCCAGCAACTTGGGCCAGCTCCTCCCGGGGGATCCCGAGGCGTTCCCAGGCCAGCCGGGAGACATAGTCTTCCCAACGTGTCCTGGGTCTTCCCCGTGGCCTCCTACCGGTCGGACGTGCCCTAAACACCTCCTGAGGGAGGCATTCGGATGGCATCCTGTCCAGATGCCCGAACCACCTCATCTGGAGCAGTGGCTTTAGTTTGAGCTCGCACCGCGCGGCCGAAGTGTTCCCAAACGGGAGATGTTAACGAGGCAGGAGGATCTTCCTGCTCTGGCTTTTGCATGTTGTCCTAGCCTGGTCGCTGCTAGCCTGCCGTGAGTTGTGCCTCGCTCTGCATTCTTTACATAACCTGCGGTGCGCTACCTAATATGTCCGTGTGGAAACTCGTTCGGCACACCTCCGAACAGAACCGAAACCCCCGTACCGAAACGGTTCAATACAATCACACGTACCGTTACACCCCTACTATCTATCTATCTATCTATCTTCCACTGTAATGACACCAAGTACAGGAGCGTATTTAGTCGATATTACTAAGCATGTTCTCCCAGTGACTGCGTGGGTTCCCTCCGGGTACGGCTTCCACCCACCTCCAAAAGACATGCACCTGGGGATAGGTTGATTGGCAACACTAATTTGGCCCTAGTCTGTGAATATGAGTGTGAATGTTGTCTGTCTATCTGTGTTGGCCCTGCGATGAGGTAGTGACTTGTCCAGGGTGTACCCAGCCTACCACCCGAATGCAGCTGAGATAGGCTCCAGCGACCCCCCGCCACCCCAAAAAAGGACAAACGGTAGAAAAATGGATGGATGGATGGATGGAATATTGAATTGTCGCCTCGTGATTTTGGTACCGTTACATACCTAGTCAATAATCAATACATTATGTTTTTGATGTTTTGACCGAGAGTGAAGGCTGGGCTCCTTGCTTAGGCTGCTGCCCCCGCGACCCAACCTCTGATAAGCGGAAGAAGATGGATGGATGGATGTTTTGACCGAGAGTGAAGGCTGGGCTTCCTTGCTTAGGCTGCTGCCCCCGCGACCCGACCTCTGATAAGCGGAAGAAGATGGATGGATGGATGGATAGATGTTTTGACTGAAAATAGAATGACAAATTGCATGACAATTGCTTGAAAAGTTAATTATCCCACTAAGCCAATTAAAGATAAGCAAGACAACGGAAGAACAAGTGATAATACGAGAGAAAAGAGAGAGAAATGAGTAACAAGTATGTGAAAAAAGACGGACGGAGAAGACAGAGACACTTTGAACCGGAGACAACATAAAAAGAAATACACATGGCACAGTTTAAGAAAAGAAAATTGGACAGTGACAACAGAGTGTTTAACTCAGAGTGGACACTCATTCATGTTCATTCTTCCCTCGGGGAGCACCAGACCAGTCTGTCTCATATGTTCAAAGACTGTGGGGCCCGTAAATAGTAGTGTGAAATGCAACCGTGAGAAAAAGCACCAAATTATTGACCGAACTAAAATAAGGGCCCCTCCACCGGCGGCCTCCACATCCCTCTAACTCAGCGGTGTCAAAGTCAAGACCTATCTATGATATTTGATTGGTATTAGAAACCGGCCCACAGGCCACAGCTGCCTGCTGCTGTTTCACACGCACCAATACTCCATCAGTGTTGGTGCAAGGGATTTTTTAAAATGTCATAAAAATGGGGTCCCACAGTAAATTTTTGGGGTCCCACTATTTTGTAACCATTTTGAAAACAAATGGTAAACGTATGCATTACCCTGTTATATCTCAAATTCTATATTTGTGTTTTGGAAAAAGGTTGTCATAAACGTTACTTTATTCATTAGAGAAAATAATACAAAATAAAACAAATATGTATGCATATGTAAATTTATTCATATATAAACATTAATTCACTTCTTTCTTTCCTTCATGGATCTAAAGTTTATTTTTTTCTATATTTTTATTGTAATATTTTCAGAATGTGTTTGTTCTATTGTTGGCCAAAGTAAGACATAGAAAACAATCTTTATTTTTTAATGCCATAATTTTGTGCACAGATTTTCCTCCATGTGGCCTAGGGTTGGCCCGATACCAACATTTTGGTACAGGTACTGGTAGCAAAATGTAGTTTGATACTTTTCTAAATAACGGGGATCACAAAAAATTGCATTATTGGCTTTATTTTAACAAAAAAATCTTACGGTACATTAGACATATGTTTCTTATTGCAATGTTGTCTTTAAATAAAATAGTGAGCGGACAAGACAACTTGTCGTTTACTAGTAAGTAAACAAACAAAGGCTCCCAATTTAGCTGCTGACATATGCAGTAACATATTGTGTCATTTATCATTCTATTATTTTGTCAAAATTATGAGGGACTAGTGGTAGAAAATAATTTATTAATTGACTTGTTCATTTACTGTTAATATCTGCTTACTTTCTCTTTTGACATGTTCTATCTACTTCTGTGAAAAGGTAATAATCACTTATTCTTCTGTTGTTTGGATGCTTTACATTAGTTTTGGATGAGACCACATATTTGAGTATTGATCCGATACCAAGTAGTTACAGGATCATACATTGGTCATATTCAAAGTCCTCATGTTTCCAGGGACATATTTCCTGAGTTTATAAACATGATATACAAATTTTGTGATGCTAAAAAATATTGATGTAATCATTGTAGTATTGACATGATATACTACTATACCTGGTATCATTACAGTGGATGTTAGGTGTAGATCCACAAATGACTTTTGTTAACATTTTCACACCGGAGAGCTAAGGTGTGTAGTGAAGCATGTTTAGCTATTCCTCGTCCTGCAGGGATGATACTTGTAAGAAACATACGGCGTGGCGCAGTGGGAGAGTGGCCGTGTGCAACCCGAGCGTCCCTGGTTCAATTCCCACCTAGTACCAACCTCGTCACGTCCGTTGTGTCCTGAGCAAGACACTTCACCCTTGCTCCTGATGGGTGCTGGTTGGCGCCTTGCATGGCAGCTCCCTCCATCAGTGTGTGAATGTGTGTGTGAATGGGTAAATGTGGAAGTAGTGTCAAAGCGCTTTGAGTACCTTGAAGGTAGAAAAGCGCTATACAAGTACAACCCATTTATTTATTTGTCACCATGGAGACCAGGATTAGTGATTTAGAAGTAGCTAAAACACTGCCGACGGCAGATGGACGTTACCCGCTAGCCTTGTCTTAAAGCACCTCTTTCCGAGGGCATTTCAGTGTTATAACTTCCCCTTTATCGTTAGCTACTGCGATACTAATGAATCATATTCGGTATTATACCGCCTCTAAAAAGTATCAGTCCTCACCCCCTTTTTTTCTAACGGGTGCGCCGTCGTCACTTTGTGACCTTGCTGGTTTTACGAGCCGAGGAGCATATTCGGCAGCGCACAATCACGGACTCCTTGCAACCAGACACAATGTGTAGACAGAAAAGGGAGAAAGGACGCATTTTGGCTTAAAAACTAACAATAAAGGTGAAGTTATAACACTGAAAAGTCCTTAGGAAGAGGTGCTTTAAGACATGGCTAGCGGCTAAAGTCCATCCCCAGTGGCAGTGTTTTAGCTACTTATAAATCAGTAATCCTTGTCTCCATGGTGACAAATAAAGTAAGTTTCTTACAAGTATCATCCCTGCAGGACGAGGAATAGCTAAACATGCTTCACTACACACCTTAGCTCTCCCGTGTCACAATGTAAACAAACCCCATTGGTGGATCTACACCTGACATCCAATGTAATGATACAAAGTACAGGCATGTATTTAGTCGATACTACTATGATTACGTCGATCTTTTTTGGCATCACATCTTTCGTTTTTTAAAAATGCATAATATGTTTCTAAACTCAGGAAATATGTCCCTGGACACATGAGGACTTTGAATATGACCAATATATGATCCTGTAACAACTTGGTAGAGCAATGATACACAAATTTGTGGTATCATCCAAAACTAATGTATCAAACAACAGAATAATAAGTGATTATTACATTTTAACAAAAGTGTACAAACAGAAAATAAGCAGATATTCACAGAAAATGAACAAGTAGAATAATAATTAATAAATAATAATAAAAGAATAATAATTCATTTTCTACCGCTTGACCTTAAGAATGTTTACAAAATAATAGAATGGAAAATGACAATATTTTACTGCATATGTCAGCAGACTAATTAGGAGCATTTGTTTGCTTACTTACGACTAAAAGACAAGTTGTCTTGTATGTTCACTAGGGGTATAATATACTAGGGGTACAAATACACGTACCTAACGGTACGTGTATTTGTATTGAACCGTTTCGGTACGGGGGTTTTGGTCCGGTTTGGTGGTGTACCGAACGAGTTTCCACACGAACATATTAAGTAGCCGCCTATGTTAAAGTCTTAACAAGCTGCTACGCTCAGTTCGGCCTGTGTCTCCTACACAGCACCCAGCATTGTCCTACCCACACAACCATCTGATTGGTTCCACGCAAAGCGATAACGGCCAATCAGCAGTGCGTATTCAGAGCGCATGTGAGTGTGTGTGCGTGTGTTACGACAGCAAAGCCCTGTCTGTCTGTTATTTCACTTTACCTTTTTCTGTGTTGATTGGGCTGTGTCGAAGCAGCAACAAAGGGACATGATGTTAAATGAAGAGTTTCTGTCTGTGATAGTGTATATAATAACATAAGTGCATCATTAAGCCTACATGAACTCCCTGGTGTTCAGGGATGAATAGTCTCTTCTATTGCTATTGTACTATTTTTCAGCTACACTTACATTAATCATTAGTAATGTAGCAGCCTAGTTTTGAAAGGCAAGGTTCCTGCTATCACATGTTGATACAATTCTAACATTTACATAATATAAATCAACTACAGGCTTCCCAAATGCTGTAATAAATTAAGCATGATGAGTTGACTTGAAACTGGTTAAATGCCTACTGAAATGAGATTTTCTTAATTAAATGGGGATAACAGGTCCATTCTACGTGTCATTCTTGATCATTTTGCGTTAATGACATATTTTTGCTGAAAGGATTTAGTAGAGAACATCGACGATAAAGTTTGCAACTTTTGGTCGCTAATAAAAAAGCCTTGCCTGTACCGGAAGTAGAGAAAGATGTGCGTGTGACGTCACCGGTGTGAGGGCTCCTCACATCCGCACATTGAATACAATCATGGACACCAACAGCGCGAGCGATTCTGACCGAGAAAGTGACAATTTCCCCATTAATATGGATGAGGATAGTGAGAGTGAAAGACTAGAAGAAAAAAAAAGCGAAACAGATGTTATTAGACACATTTACTAGGATCATTCTGGAAAATCCCTTATCTGATTATTGTGTTACTAGTGTTTTAGTGAGATTATAAAGTCATACCTGAAAGTCGGAGGAGTGTGGTGACCGCCAGTGTCTCTGAGTGAAGCCATGGAGGAGGCAAGAAAGTTGCAGCTGCCTCTTTGACAGCTGCAGGAAGAACGACACAAGCTCCGCTCATGTTTACGGTAAGATCCAAATTATTACCACAATTTTCTCACCGAAACCTGCCGGTTGACATGTGGTAGAGAACCATGTTCGCTTGACCCCTCTGTTCCATATTAAAGCTTCACAACAAACGGCTGTGTTTGTGTTGCTACAGCCGGCCGAAATACACCGCTTTCCACCAAATGCATTCTTCTTTGTAGTCTCCATTATTAATTGAACAAATTGCAAAAGATTCAGCAACACAGATATCCAGAATGCTGTGTAATTATGCGATTAAATCAGACGACTATTAGCCGTGAGTGGTGCTGGGATAAAATGTCCGCTACAACCAATATCGCCACAAGCACGCGTCAACATAAGGGTCATCATTCCGCGATGTTTTCAACAGGACACTTCGCGGGAAATTAAAAATTGCAATTTAATAAACTAAACCGGCCGTATTGGCATGTGTTGCAATGTTGATATTTCATCATTGATATATAAACTACTAGACTGCGTGGTCGGTTGTAGTGGGTTTCAGTAGGCCTTTAATGTTGCACTTTTTATATGTAGAAGAAAGAAAAGTTTTGTCATTTTATTTAATCTGAGCAACAACTTGAGGCAGTTTAATGTTGATTAAAGTGGGCAGAATTATTATAGTGTTCCCAATGTTAAAAGGATATAGCCATTGTTTACAAATTTGGTAAATAAATAACCCAAAAATTTATATTTTGTGTTTTCTTACTGTACCGAAAATGAACCGAACCGTGACCTCTAAACAGAGGTACATACCGACCCGACATTTTTGTGTACCGTTACACCCCTAATATTCACTATTTTATTCAAGGACCTAACTGCAATAAGAAACATATGTTTAAGGCAGTGGTTCTCAACCAATTTTCAGTGATGTACCCCCAGTGAACATTTTTTTTAATTCAAGTACCCCCTAATCACAGCAAAGCATTTTTGGTTGAAAAAAAGACAAAGAAGTAAAATACAGCACTATGTCATCAGTTACTGATTTATTAAATTGTATAACAGTGCTAAATATTGCTCATCTGTAGTGGTCTTTCTTGAACTATTTGGAAAAAATATATTAAAAAAACTAAAAACTTGTTGAAAAATAAACAAGGGATTCAATTATAAATAAAGATTTCTACACACAAAAGTAATCATCAACTTAAAGTGCCCTCCTTGGGGATTGTAATAGAGATCCATCTGGATTCATGAACTTAATTCTAAACATTTGTTCACAAAAAAAAAAAAGACTTTAACATTAATATCTATGGAACATGTCCACAAAAAAATCTACCTGTCAACACTGAATATTGCATTGTTGCATTTCTTTTCACAGTTTATGATTTTACATTCTTATTTTGGTGGTTTTATTCAATAATTACATTTATAAAGGATTTTTGAATCGTTGCTATTCTTAGAATATTTTGAAAAAAATCTCACGTACCCCTTGGCATACCTTCAAGTACCCCCATTTGAGAACCACTGGTTTAAGGTACCCTAAGATTTTTTGTTAAAATAAAGCCAATAATGTAATTTTTTTATGGCTGCCTTTATTTAGAAAAGTACCGAAAAGTATCAAAATAATTTCCGCACCGGTACCGATACCAAAACATTGGTATTGTCACAACACAAGTTTGCAGTTTTTTACAACCCCATTTTTTTTTTATCATCAAAGCTGTTTACATACAAGCTAAATATGTGAGTTTTGTATTTTGCAGATTTATTTTAAGTACCAAACATGAACAAAACCGTGTCATCAATCCCGCGGTACATACGAATTTGTCAGAGTGTCATTCGGTTACACCCTTAACTTGCATGTTTTATTGTGTGTGTCCGTGTAAACTGATTTTTTTTTTTTTTTAAAGATGAACAGGAACAACAACCCGGTCCCTTGCTGGTGCCCTGATCACAGGGCCGGATCTAGTCAGGCATAATGTATTCAAGAGCACAAAGCCAGCGTCGCCGCACCCAAGCGGCTTTCATCTCAGACATGGACAGGAACCATCGTGACACCATATGCAAGAGCCACAAGAGGGGACCACACGCAGGAGCTCAGCCATTCATCAGTGCGAACATCTACTTATGGTTTGACAATGATAAGATGTTGCGGCCCGCTGCTGTCTGTCCCCTGTGTGATTACAATACACATGCCATGATTACAGTATGTATGACTGCAACCGGGACAGACTTCTTTTCTAACATATTGTTTTGCTTGGTGTTTGTGGCGAAAATGTCCGGCCACAAAAAAAATACGCTGGAGTCATTGCTGTTTTGCTCGTTGTGAAGTATCAAGTGTTGGCACGAACTCACATAACATACTGTGACTAAGTACATGTGCGGTCCACACGCATATGATCAGAAGTTTACACACACACTCAACATTGAAATAAAAGCCATATCAATCATACATTTTTTAAATTTCACTTTAAAAACTGGCAGCTCAGTCACCAGAATTTAAGTTTAAAAGATATACACCCCTTCTTAACTGTCTATGTGACGTCAAGGCTTGGTTAGCCCAGAATTTTTTAATAATGAATGAGGGAAAAACGGAAATTTTAGTTTTTGGTCCGGCCCTCACTGACTTGGGACCATTGCAAAATGATGTGCATCCCAAAGTCACCAGCCTTGGCGTCACTATAGACAGCGATTTTAAACTAGACAAACAAGTCAATGGCGTTTTAAAATCGTGTTTTTATCACCTTCGTCTTTTAGTAAAGGTTAAACCGTTTTTATCTTTTAACCTTTTTGAACAAGTCGTGCATGCTTTTATTTCAAGTCGCCTGGACTACTGCAATGCACTTTATGCTGGCATTAGCCAAAAAGCTCTCTCCCGGTTGCAGTTAGTCCAGAACGCGGCAGCACGACTTGTAACATGGGCCAGGAAACGCCAGCATATAACCCCAATTCTTCAGAGTTTGCACTTGCTCCCTGTTCATTTTAGAATTGATTTTAAAACATTGCTGTTTGTTTTTAAATCTTTACATGGACTGGCACCTCAATATATCTCGGACCTCATCCAAATTTAAATTCCTGCGCGCGCTCTGAGGTCCGAGAGCCAGTTCCAGCTCGTGGTGCCCAAGACCAGACTTAAGACCAGGGGAGACAGGGCCTTCTCTGTGGTCGGCCCTAAGCTCTGGAACACTCTGCCGCTCCATGTTCAAACTGCTCCCACAGTGGAGTGTTTTAAGTCTCGTCATAAGACCCACTTTTATTCTTTGGCTTTTAACACTACGTGAGTTGTGTGGTCCTCTGTTCTCTGTTGTCCTCTGTGTTTTTTATACACTTTGATTTCTATATTACTGTTTTAATTGATTTTACCTTTTAAAATAGTTTTTAATCATATTTGTTTTTATATTGTTTTTATTGGTTTTATTCTTTGGCTTTTAACACTACGTGAGTTGTGTGGTCCTCTGTTGTCCTATGCGTTTTTTATACACTTTGATTTCTATTTTACTGTTTTAATTGATTTTACCCTTTAAAATAGTTTTTAATCATATTTGTTTTTATATAGTTTTTATTGGTTTTATATTTATTTTTTTATTTTTTACAATTGTTTTTAACACGGCTGTGCAGCACTTTGGAAACGTTATTGTTGTTTAAATGTGCTATATAAATAAAGTGGATTGGATTGGATATACGATTTTAATGTGTGGTATACATTTTTGCTCAAAATGCTAGTATCAAATACATTTAGAAATATTAAGTATTTTATTTTTGCTTTAGCTTTTAACATAAAAAAATATATGAAAACAATACAGTAGAATGTACTACAAACAACCACAGCAGTTTTTTATAACATTATGTAATAATGTACACCATTGGCCTTGGAGAGTGGACATCTACAGCAGGGGTCCCCAAACTACGACCCGCGGGCCATATTCTGCCAACCAGCGTTCGAGAATTCCCAAGTGAAAAAAAGTTTTTTTTATATTTTTTTAATTATTTTTTTTAATCTGTCCTTTCTAATCCATTTTCTACTGCTTGTTGCTTGTTACGCTGAGTCTCCTAGCCGCTCAGGCAAATCAAAATGCATTTTCCAATCGATGACGTGATATATTTATCGGTGTTCATGGTGTACAATAATAACTGCAAAACATCCAAACATGTAAATAGTGAATATTATCAAAGAGCCACAAAAGAACGATCATTAACAGCATTTAAAGATGATTTAGCGAAACAAAACTGGGATTCTGTTTATCAAACATCAGATACAAATGCATCTTATAATTTATTTCTTTTTTTTTTCTCAATTTATGATACACACTGCCCCATTAAAAAATGCACTATAACTAACTCTAAAAAAAACTCCATGGATAACCAAAGGGCTTGCGAATGCTTGCAAAAAGAAAGATGTATATAGGACTTTTTTGAGGCATTAAACCATAGAAACAGAACAAAAGTACAAAACATATAAAAATAAAATAACCAGTATATTAAGAGCAAGCAGGAAAGAATACACCACCAAACTATTAATCCAACAGAAAAATGACAAAGGGAATTTGGAATGTATTAGATACAATTATTGGGCATGGTTCAACCAGTCCTTGTTATCCAGAGTTTTTTGTTGAGAACGACCAAATCATAACCGACAAGAAGATGATTGCTGACAGCTTCAATATGTTTTTTGTTAATATTGGGCCTAAACTGGCAAAAAAAAAATCCCAATTAATGATGAACAGCCCATGGAATTTATTGAAAAAAATCCTTATTCGATGTTCCTTACTCCGACTGTCGAAAAGGAAGTCTTAGAGGTTATTCAGAAAAGCAAGAACAAAACATCCCGTGACATCTATGACCTCAACATGAGGACGGTCCGGAAAGTAGCGGAAGAAATCATCAAACCATTCACACACATCTGCAATTTATCTTTCCGACTTGGACAATTTCCTTCACAAATGAAACTCTCAAAAGTCATCCTCATCTTCAAATCTGGAGACAAACACCACTTCACCAATTACCGGACCGTCTCCCTTCAGCCACAGTTATCAAAAATATTGGAAAAATTATTCGGTAATAGACTTCGTGGCTTCATTGAAAAGCACAAATTATTATCCGATTGTCAATATGGGTTCCGACAAAATAGGTCAACTTCATTAGCTCTAATTGATTTAATAGAGAACATTACTAATGGTATGGAGAAGAACAAATTTGTTATAAGAATTTTTATTGACCTGCAAAAGGCTTTCGATACCATTGACCACCAGATTTTGGTAAATACATTGGAAAACTATGGCATAAGGGGATGTGCAGGGAAATAGTTGGAGAGCTACTTAAAGGGGAACGTTATCACCAAACCTATGCAAGCGTCAATATATACCTTGATGTTGCAGAAAAAAGACCATGTATTTTTTTAACCGATTTCCGAACTCTAAATGGGTGAATTTGGGCGAATTAAACGCCTTTCTATTTAATCGGTCTCGTAGTGATGACGTCAGAACGTGACGTCACCGAGGTAATACACCCGCCATTTTCATTGTCAACACATTACAAACACTGGGACTCAGCTCTGTTATTTTCCGTTTTTTCGACTATTTTTTGGAACCTTGGAGACATCATGCCTCGTCAGTGTGTTGTCGGAGGGTGTAACAACACTAACAGGGAGGGATTCAAGTTGCACCACTGGCAAGAAATCTGCCGCCAGACCCCCATCTGTTTCAATACACGCGTAATCTGTTGAATCGCTTAAGCCGGTAAAATCCGAGTCTGAATCCGAGCTAATGTCGCTATATCTAGCTGTGGTAACCGCCATGTTGTTTGTATTGGCAGCACTGTATGACGTCACAGGGAAATGGACAGTCGCGTCGCAAATTGCGAAAATCAAGAACTGTAAAGCTTTTTTTAGGGATATTCCGGGAGGTGTAAAATTAAAAAAAAAAATTCGAAAAATAAAACAAGCCACTGGGAACTGATTTTTATTGTTTTTAACCCTTTTGAAATTGTGAAAATGTTCCCCTTTAAATGAGAGACAGCAGATTGTTCAGATGGACCAACATCATTCTACACTCATAAATGATAAATGGGTTGTACTTGTATAGCGCTTTTCTACCTTCAAGGTACTCAAAGCGCTTTGACACTACTTCCACATTCACCCATTCACACGCACATTAACACACTGATAAATAAATGATAAATGGGTTGTACTTGTATAGCGCTTTTCTACCTTCAAGGTACTCAAAGCGCTTTGACACTACTTCCACATTTACCCATTCACACACACATTCACACACTGATGGAGGGAGCTGCCATGCAAGGCGCTAACCAGCACCCATCAGGAGCAAGGGTGAAGTGTCTTCCTCAAGACACAACAGACGTGACGAGGTTGGTACTAGGTGGGAATTGAACCAGGGACCCTCGGGTTGCGCACGGCCACTCTACCACTGTGCCACGCTGTCCCTCATGAACATAACCTGACGAGTCCCCCAGGGGTCGATACTGGGACCCACACTATTTATTATATACATCAATGAAATATGTCAAGTATCAACACTGCTGAAATTCATCCTCTTTGCTGACGATACAACCATTACATGTGCTGGTGACGACGTGAAGCAACTTTTGACTTCTTTAACTGAGGAGATGATGAAGTTAAAAACTCGGTTTAATACAAACAAATTGTCTCTGAACTTAAAGAAGACCAAAATAACGCTCTTTAGCAATTGCAAAACTAATATACCGATCAGGATTGTTATTGATGATACACCAATAGAATATGTTCATAAAAATTCATTCTTAGGAGTGGTGATAGATGAAAATATCTCATGGAAGCCCCATATAAGTTACCTGAGGACAAAAGTTGCTAAATGTGTTGGAATGATGAGGAGATCATGTCATCTATTGAACACCAATGCTGTGCTTTTATTGTATCATTCATTTATTATGTCATATTTAAACTATTGTGTTGAAGTCAGGGGAAATTGTTATAAATCACATCTACAGCCTTTAGTCACTCTGCAGAAAAAGGCCATCAGGATTGTTTCCAATGTTCACTACAGACATCATTCAAATCCACTATTTGTGGACTTAAAGCAACTTAAACTGAACGATGTGATCAACTTTAAAACTGCTCAAATTATGTTTAGTGCATTCCAAAACTCTCTACCATCCAATATACAGAACCTATTCCATGATAGAGATGATCACCATAGTTACAGTTTAAGAGGAAATGACAAATCATATTTGCCTAAATTTAGAACAACTTTAAAATCAATGTGCATTTCAGTGCGTGGAGTCACTCTGTGGAACAACTTAGGGGACAACTTAAAAATGTGTTCTAGCATGATTCGGTTTAAAACACTGAAGAAGTACGAGGAGGAAAGAGAGTGATGCCCTCAGCACAGAGCGTTGGGAGTGAGGTGTATGGTCAGAGAGTGTCTGGGCCCGTGTGTGTGTGTGTGTGTGTGTGTGTGTTTTGTCTCGTCTTGTCTTGTCTCATAGTATTGTTAGTGTACAGGAGTTTTTCTTGTTTTTGTTTAGAGAGTATTGTACATGTATTATATTGATTATGTTAAATGTGGAATGAGTGAGAGGGGTTGGGATATTATAAGCAGCTGCTTCATCCAACCCCTTTTCAAGCCCTGCCAAAATGTAAAAAAAAAAAAAAAAAAAACCTGTGTTTATTTGTACTAAGCAGGTTTGAAATAAATATTTCAATTCAATTCTATTCAATTCATATATTATATATATATATATATATATATATATATATATATACACACACACACATGTATACATCCATCCATTTTCTACCGCTTATTCCCTTTTGGGGTCGCTGGGGGCGCTGGCGCCTATCTCATCTACAATCGGGCGGAAGGCGGGGTACACCCTGGACAAGTCGCCATCTGATCGCAGGGCCAACACAGATAGATAGACAGACAACATTCACACTTACATCCACACACTAGGGCCAATTTAGCGTTGCCAATCAACCTATCCCCAGGTGCATGTCTTTGGAAGTGGGAGGAAGCCGGAGTACCCGGAGGGAACACAAGCATTCACGGGGAGAACATGCAAACTCCACACAGAAAGATCCCGAGCCTGGATTTGAACCCAGGACTGCAGGACCTTCGTATTGTGAGGCAGACACACTGACCCCTCTTCCACCGTGAAGCCTACACACATGTATACATATATATACAAATATATATATACATATATGCACATACATACATACATACATATAGTGTATCTATGGCAGCATAAAAAATGTATTTGATTGACCACCTAGAACAATAGGAGAGTCCAAGGAACTCGGTAAAGCTCTAAAAAGGAAAATTACTGCTGATTTAGAAGTATAGATGTAGGCTTTCTAAACAACTGCAAATTCTAAGATCATCAGTTCAAACCATTTATTTGGATGTACCACTACTTTACCACGGTCTAGAAGAACACCCGCACTGTCAGGATGCTCAGGACGGGAACAACTCAGACTCAAACCGACTGTACGTGTATATATTTTAACTGCATTTAAAGAAAGTCTGCAACTCTTGTCCCCTTGCAGAAACTGTGAGAATACTGAGCAGGCAAGTGCATAAAATTCTCCACTTTGTTTGTTTGCTTTGCCTCCGTACCATAAAAGCTGGGCGACGGCCCATTGGCACCACCTTGTTTACATGCCGATTCCCTGACTCCGGCGAGATGAAGGCGAGTAAGTCTGGGGAACAAATGTTTCCCCACGCTACCTCACCGCAGAGGGGGCCAGGATTAAGGCAGCCTGACGTGTGAACAACTTGCTGTGGTCGGACCTGAAGAGCAGAGGGTCTGCTGCATGCATGACAGGCTGCTCCATCTTTCCTTTCTCAAATACAAGAAAAAAAAGATGGAAAGGAAGAGGAAGGCCAGAAAAAAAGGGGTTGTAAATACATCCCCCAGTGGTGAGTATCCTGCCTGAAGAAGTGCCATCTGTGGTTGAGCATTGAATGGCAGACAGAACAGAGAGAGGAGAGGCCGGAGCCGAGGTCCAAAAGGTGGGAGTCCAGCTGGGTCCCATTAGGGTTGGAACCACATGTGCCTATCAGGGGGGGGGTTGGTGGACGGAGGGGGCAACGGAGAGCAGAGAGGGCAGAGAAGAGGAAGTGCTGAGAGCGATGGGCCTAGACCCTGTGAAGCTTTATTAGCCCTGTCGTCGGCTTTTCTCAACAGGGCCGGCGTTCCGAACCCCCCCCCCCCACTCGACCCACCCTCCCAAGCCCCTTGGGCACCGCCGCGGCACAACAGTACAAAACTATTGGAAGGAGGGAGATGGGGCTGGACCACCCAGACACACACACACTCATAATAGTTACCAGGAGAAGGCCCCAGCATGAGTGCTGCAGCTGGAAAGGGAGAGTAGGGCTCATGTGCAGGCAAAGTGTCGATGTGACTGTTCGTTTTTTCATCCGTATGTCACTAACATACGTATTTTGTCAACGATTACATCATATTATCACCTCTCTGACTATTCCTCGTGTGTGCTAAACTAAGGCCCAAAGTTGCATTTTAGTGTATCAATAGACCAGGGGTGTCAAACTCCTTTTAGCTCAGGGGCAACACGAACTAAAATCTATTCCCAAGTGGGCCGTAATGGTAAAACCATAGCATGATGACTTAAAAAGAAAGACAACTCCAACAAACTCAGCAACCTGAGGGTTCCTGGTTCAATCCCCAGCTTCTAACAACCTAGTCAAGTCCGTTGTGTCCTTGAGCAAGACATGTCACACTTGCTCCTGATGGGTCGTGGTTAGCGCCTTGCATGGCAATTCCTGCCATCAGTGTTTGAACGTGTGTGTGTGAATGGGTGAACATAGAAATAGTGTCAAAGCGCTTTGAGTACTTTGAAGGTAAAAAAAAAACGCTATACAAGTAAAACCCATTGTTAGAAAAATTATGTATATATTATCATCATAACTTTATGCTTAAGGGCCGTTACTAAAAAGTATTGTCGATTTGTGTTGAAGTGGTATTTCTGTTTTTGTGCAGAGCTAGCAATCCAAGAGATCAGTAGCCTCTTTTTATCAGTATTTTGTCCAGACTCGGCCTGCGGACTGCCAAAGCCGAACATTGGGTACCGGGACCAGACAAAGCAGAGACTGGGTGATGGCACCAGTACTCGGTCTGCTGATGGCCAAGGCCGAACACCACCGTGACCCAGACAGAGCAGATACAAGGTGATATGACCTGCGTCACCTACTTTTTATTTATTCTATAATCATATATCATTTCTAAAAGGAGTTGTCGAGTCTACCCCCTTCCCTCAGCGACAGTGATGTAAAAGGGACTTTCTTAATAAATAGAGGAGACACGCGGGCTTGATTTTTTAGAACGTAGTTTGGATCTGTAACGAGAGTACAGCCAAAACAGGTGTCTCCTCATGAGCTCTATGTATGATTCCTTGCTTCTTGTCTGATTAATAGATGTCATCAGTGTTTGAACTTGACACCCATAACCCAAGTTGTTTTCTTTGTTTTACTTTGGCCAAAAATAGAACGAGCACATGCCGAAAACGTACAAATCACAACTAATCCTCTGGACAAAACACTTTGAGTTTGTTGAAAATTATGAGGAAATTGGTGCAGCTTCAAAAACACAACGGGCTTCGACTTTGTCTCAGTGTATCTACAGAGCCAGGATTAAACAGTAAATCACAGTATTTTTGGGATTGAACAAAAAACAACATGTAAACTCTTCAAGGTATCAAATACCTCATATGTCATGTCCACATTTCAATCCAGTGCTAACCCAACAAACTGTAAGAAACAGAGGTAACTATTTTAAAGGGTTAAGTTCTCTTGTTTTTGACATTATGGGGGAGTAAGGGTGCCAAATAATGATGTGTTCGAAGCAGAAGATATAAAACTGCAGGTCTATCCATCCATCCAACTTATTCCACTTATCCGAGGTTGAGTCGCGGGGGAAGCAGCTTAAGCAGGGAAACCCAGACTTCCCTTTCTCCAGTCACTTCGTCCAGCTCTTACCGGGAGATCCCTAGGCGTTTCCAGGCCAGCCAGGAGACATGGTCTTCCCAATGTGTCCTGGATCTTCCGCGTGGCCTCCTACCGGTTGGACGTGCCCTGGCGAGATGCCCGAACCATCTCATCTGGCTCCTCTCGATGTGGAGGAGCAGCGGCTTTACTTTGAGCTCCTCCCGAAGGCAGAGCTTCTCACCCTATCTCTAAGTGAGAGCCCCGCCACCCAGCGGAGGAAACTAATTTCAGCCGCTTATACCTGTGATCTTGTCTTTTCGGTCATGACCCAAAAGCTCATGACCATAGGTGAGGATGGGAACGTAGATCAACCGGTAAATTGAGAGTTTTGCCTTTTGGCTCAGCTCCTTCTTCACCACAACGGATTGATACAACGTCCGCATTACTGATGACGCCGCACCGATCCGCCTGTCGATCTCACGATCCATTCTTCCCTACCGCAGGTTTTAAGTTTTATTTGGATTCAAGTTTTAAAGTAAAATTTTTTGAGGGAGAGGAGCCGCAGCCACGCTTTACTTCGTACTTCTTACTAGTCCTAATAGAATTGCTATTGTGACATCCAGTGGACACATTTAGAACAGCAGTTTCTTTCATTCCAAAAAAATGCGTCTCGTTTTAATACTTGGCAAACTCATCACGCGGGTCGGACAAAACCTATTTGCGGGCTGTAGGTTCGATATTGCTCCAATCTGCCTCTTGCCCCTCCTGCCATCCGTACTGCCAAAGCGGCCCCCCTTACTTCTCCTCCAGGCATGAGAAAATCATGGCTGAAGTCATTGCCCTTCCTGAACTACAGATCGGCGGACGTGTTGCTGCTTTGTTGTAGTAATGATCCTGATGGACCTGAGGCATGTCAGCATTAGCATTGACTTCAAAGAGTGGTAGGGGCATTTTAGAGTGAGTAAAAGCTGAACCCCTTTTCAACGTGACATCATTATAACTCCCATGTGATCCAGTTCCGATACGCTCAATGGAAAATACAATACAAATAAAACTTGGGTTCAGTATATTACAGAGTAGTCAGTGCAGAGTTCGAATAGTAAGTATAGAAGTACAATCCACTGAAAATGACTCAACACACACACATTATTAAGGCCCCTTCTACACTAAGGTTATCCAGGGTAAATCCCACCTAACCTTATCCTTGTCTACACAAACAAAATGGTCGTTTAAGACGACCTCACCCCCTCCGTCCGCCGGCGCAACGCAACCTAGTACGCATGCGCGGAAAATGCGCACGTCATAGGCACCTCCAGTGTTGCTTTGTGTACAAGTTTCTAAATTAAATTTAACTTATCTGAACAATATCCAGTGTTGTGGTATTTCAATGAACTGGAATCCAGTGTGCTGTGGGGCCCTATTGTAGTGAATCACACCTGAGCCATCATAAATTAATCAATCAATCAATGTTTACTTATATAGCCCTAAATCACTAGTGTCTCAAAGGGCTGCACAAACCACAACACAAACCTCTACGACATCCTCGGTAGGCCCACATAAGGGCAAGAAAAACTCCCACCCAGTGGGACGTCGGTGACAATGATGACTATGAGAACCTTGGAGAGGAGGAAAGCAATGGATGTCGAGCGGGTCTAACATGATACTGTGAAAGTTCAATCCATAATGGATCCAACACAGTCGCAAGAGTCCAGTCCAAAGCGGATCCAACACAGCAGCGAGAGTCCCGTTCACAGCGGAGCCAGCAGGAAAACATCCCAAGCGGAGGCGGATCAGCAGCGCAGAGATGTCCCCAGCCGATACACAGGCGAGCAGTACATGGCCACTGGATCGGACCGGACCCCCTCCACAAGGGAGAGTGGGACATAGGAGAAAAAGAAAAGAAATGGCAGATCAACTGGTCTAAAAAGGAAGTCTATTTAAAGGCTAGAATATACAAATGAGTTTTAAGGTGAGACTTAAATGCTTCTACTGAGGTGGCATCTCGAACTTTTACCGGGAGGGCATTCCAGAGCCCGAAATGAAAACGCTCTATAGCCCGCAGACTTTTTTTGGGCTTTGGGAATCACTAATAAGCCGGAGTCTTTTGAACGCAGATTTCTTGCCTGGACATATGGTACAATACAATCGGCAAGATAGGATGGAGCTGGACCGTGTAGTATTTTATACGTAAGGACTAAAACCTTAAAGTCACATCTTACGTGTACAGGAAGCCAGTGCAGGTGAGCCAGTACAGCCTAATGTGATCGAACTTTCTTGTTCTTGTCAAAAGTCTAGCAGCCGCATTTTGTACCAACTGTAATCTTTTAGTGCTAGACATGGGGAGACCCGAAAATAATACGTAGTCGAGGCGAGACGTAACAAACGCATGGATAATGATCTCAGCGTCTTTAGTGGACAGAATGGAGCGAATTTTAGCGATATTACGGAGATGAAAGAAGGCCGTTTTAGTAACGCTTTTAATATGTGACTCAAAGGAGAGAGTTGGGTCGAAGATAATACCCAGATTTTTTACCGAGTCGCCTTGTTTAATTGTTTGGTTGTCAAATGCTAAAGTTGTATTATTAAATAGAGATCGGTGTCTAGCAGGACCGATAATCAGCATTTCCGTTTTTTTGGCGTTGAGTTGCAAAAAGTTAGCGGACATCCATTGTTTAATTTCATTAAGACACGCCTCCAGCTGACTACAATCCGGCGTGTTGGTCAGCTTTAGGGGCATGTAGAGTTGGGTGTCATCAGCATAACAGTGAAAGCTAACACCGTATTTGCGTATGATGTCACCTAGCAGCAGCATGTAGATGCTGAAGAGTGCAGGGCCAAGTACCGAACCCTGGGGAACTCCACACGTTACCTTAACGTAGTCCGAGGTCACATTGTTATGGGAGACGCACTGCATCCTATCAGTAAGATAACAGTTAAACCAAGACAGGGCTAAGTCTGACATACCAATTCGTGTTTTGATACGTTCTAATAAAATATTATGATCGACGGTATCGAAAGCAGCGCTAAGATCGAGGAGCAGCAACATAGATGACGAATCAGAATCCATCGATAGCAATAGATCATTAGTCATTTTTGCGAGGGGTGTCTCCGTGGAGTGATTTGCCCTGAAACCTGATTGAAAGGTTTCACATAGATTGTTAGACGTTAAGTGTTCATTTAACTGCTCCGCAACAATTTTTTCGAGGATTTTTGAAATAAAGGGAAGGTGAGACACCGGTCGGTAGTTTACCATGAGGTCAGGATCGAAGTTAGGTCTTTTAAGAAGAGGATGAATAACCACTTTTTTGAATGCTAGGGGAACAGTGCCCAAGGAAAGTGATACGTTTATAATATTTAGCACTGATGGACCTAATAATACAAAGAGCTCCTTGATCAGTTTCCCAGGAAGAGGGTCAAGTAAACATGTTGTTTGTTTTATTCCATTTACACGTTGTAACAATTCCTCTAATGTTATTTCCTCAAAACGAGAGAAACTATTTTGGAGGGCAGTATCCGCCGTATATACAGTCGTATCAGTGTTAATAGAACCCAGTTGTAGCTGGGACGCATTGTCTTTAATCTCCTTTCTAATGACTTAAATTTTCTTACTAAAGAATTGCATAAAGTCATCAGCTGAGTGGGTGGAGCTACTGGAAGGAGTCCCTTGTTGGGTTAGCGATGCTACCGTACTAAACAAAAATTTAGGATCGTTTTTATTACGGTGGATGAGATTTGAGTATTATTTAGCTTTAGCTAAGGTAAGCATGCGTTTATAAGTTATTAAACTATCACTCCATGCTTGATGGTGCACCTCAAGTTTAGTCGTGCGCCATTTGCGTTCCAGCTTTCTACATAATAATTTCTGAGCTCTAGTTTCTTCTGTAAACCACGGGGTACGCTTTTTTGGAGCCTTTTTTAACTTTAGCGGTGCTATGTTATCAATGCTTTCGCGCAAGGCGTCGTTAAAGTTGTTAGTGAAGTTATCAATAGAGCCCACATACTTTGGGAATGGTGCCATTACCGAGGGCAGTAGGTCAGCAAGAGTTGTCGTTGTGGCCGTATTAATGTTGTGGCTGCTATAGCAGTTATTATTATTATTAGTTTGACGAACATGCGTCTGAACCTCGAATTTTATAAGGTAATGATCGGACAATACTTTAGCATACGGGAGTATCGTAACTTTGGAAACGGTGATACCCCTGACAAGCACTAGGTCTATCGAATTACCTTTGCGATGCGTGGGTTCATTTATTATTTGTGTGAGACCACAGCTATCAATTATAGTCTGGAGCGCTACGCACGGTGGGTCCGATGGGGTATTCATATGGATATTAAAGTCCCCCATTATGATTATATTATCGGCGTGTGTCACTAGATCAGCAACGAACTCTGAGAATTCATTGATAAAGTCCAAATAGGGCCCTGGGGGGCGGTAGATAACAGCCAGGTGTAGAGGCAGCGGTGTGAAAGACCTCATAGTAAGCACCTCAAACGATTTATATTTATTATTTATGTTAGGACTAAGGTTAAAGTTTCCGTTGTATATTAGTGCGACCCCCCCACCCCCCCCCCCCCCCCCCACCCCTTTTAAGAGGACGGGCAATATGCGCATGTGTAAAGTTAGGAGGACATGCCTCATTTAGCGCAAAAAAGTTGTTTGGTTTAATCCAGGTTTCGGTGAGACCGATGACGATAAGATTGTTGCCTCTGATGATATCATTAACTAACAAGGTTTTGGGAGACAATGATCTTATGTTTAAAAAACCTATATTATAGGTAGTGGGCTGTTTTAGGGAATTTTTTATCAAATTATCCGTAGTAGCAATATTAATAATGTTGTGTTTATTATGCCCAGTGCATTTAGTATAATTAGGACCGTATCTAGAAATTGATACGATGGGAATTTTCCGATTGTTTGTTTGTTGCTTTGATAAACTGCATGCATCATAGTTTGCCACCTCAGAAGAACGCATGTCTAACTCTGAAACAATCAAAGCAGAAAAAACTTGTTCTAATTTAACTGACTCCTTACCCAGACCAGTAGTCTCGCATCTTCCATTTAAATCCGGCTTCAGGATGGAGGGAAGTGGTGTCCTGTGGGGATTAGCCTTCTGCTTTGTTTTTAGCCCCGCTCAGCATCCGCGTTTCCGATCACACCGCTGGCTCCGTAGACGGCCCCCGCTGGTACTATACTCCCCTGCTTCACAGGCCGCTGGATGTAGCCGCCGAAGTATTCCCGTGCTAGTTAGTGGGTCTAGCAAGCACGCGTCTATCAGTCCAAAACGGCCCGATATGTCCACATCCAGAAGTGTCTGGCGGTCGTACGTGATCACGGAGTGACCACGATGTGAGCCAGCCATAAAGTTTGTAGAATTGTCCGGTATTTCTGCCAAATGTTCCATATTTAGCAAGAGCTCCACGACGTCGCAGCCCTTCCGGGCGCCGCCATCTTGGAATTCAATAATAAATAATAATAATAATAATAGATAATAATAATAATAAATTAATCAAATCTTGAATGGACACGTGAAAGTAAACAATGTGTTAGAGAACATTTTACATCAGTCAATCTCTGGATCAAGATATCTGGTCAGGACACTCACTCTTTTGTCTTAACCTTCATCAACCATTAGTTTTTGGTGACTTTCTCTAGACCTACACGTAGAGTCCGTGACACACATGGCGGACAATAACTGATACAGTCTGCTTCGCCAGTCAAAATGCATTCGATGTTTTCCGTAGTCTTCTTTCGTTGGCCAGATAATACAAAGCACACGCTACCAGCATTCTTGTTGTCTCTCCTTTGAGAACTGGACAAAGTTTTTCGGTGAGTAGAATCACAGCTGACCTGGACATTCAAAAGTTCTCTTGCCGTCTGAGAAGTGTTGTATCCCAAATAGCTGCAATCGCTTTCTCTTAAGGTATTCATGTGTGATTTCCACAAGCGTCTGTACATGTAGAGGAAGGGGAAACACGGGCATGTCTGGATGACTTCCCACCATATTTCGTAGTGTTTACATCCAAGTGGAAACAGGTTGTTATGAAGCTGGCTGTGACGCGTTCTTTCTGATGGTCGCTTCCTGTGTAGGGCGCGGTCTTTCTGTCATCACTTCCCTCTCCGAACTCAGTTTGTAAACGATCAATGAGTCTATACAAACCGCAGAGCCGCAGATTCAATAAATACAAGGCGTAATTAGCCGTGTAAAAAATTATCTACGGAGGGGGGACCTTAAACGATGCTTTACTGTGGCTGAAACAGGACCTAGGCTAAATAATTATTCGTTTAAGGGGTTATCCGCCTCAGTGTAGACATAGTCTAAGTAAAGTACCGTATTTTTCGGACTATAAGTCGCAGTTTTTTTCAGTTTGGCTGGGGGTGCAACATATACTCCAGAGCGACTTATGTGTGAAATTATTAACACATTACCGTAAAATATCAAATAATATTATTTAGCTAATTTGCGGAAGAAACGGAAAAAATGTCAGCAATCGTCACAGACACGCCAACCAATAAGAATTCGGCAGGGGAGGGGTCATTACAGAAGTGCATTGTGGGTCATGGAATGCTAACTGCTATGTGCTACTGCCGTAACTGTTAAAATTGATCATTTCATCGTTGGCGGTAACTTATAAAAACTAAGAAGGGTTGAACATAAATGGCACCGAAAAGGAAATCATTTACTGCAGATTACACGAGATCAAATAATATTATTCATCTCATTCGCGGAAGGGACGAAGAAAATGTCAGCAATCGTCACACACACGTCAGCAATCGTCACATACACGTCAAACAATAAAAATTTGGCGGGGGAGGGTCATGGCAGAAGTGCATTGTGGGTCATGGAATGCTAACTGCTATATGCTACAGCCGTAGCTATTAAAATGAATAATTTCATCGTTGGCGGTAACTTATAAAAACTGAGAAGGGCTGAACAAAAATGGCACCGAAAAGGAAATCATGTACTGCAGATTACAAGCTGGACGTAGTGAAATATGCAGCAGAAAACGACAGGAGGATGCGGCGCATACCTTTGGAGTTGGCAGAGTTGTTTAGAAGCGACATCGAGGAAGAAGATTTCATCGGGTTTATCGATTAGGAGCGACAGATTGGTTGGTAAACGTATAGCATGTTCTATATGTTATAGTTATTTGAATGACTCTTACCATAATATGTTACGTTAACATACCAGGCACCTTCTCAGTTGGTTATTTATGCGTCATATAACGTACACTTATTCACTGTTGTTCACTATTCTTTAATTATTTCAAAGGCCAACTGAAACCCACTACTACCCACCACGTAGTCTGATAGTTTGTAGATCAATGATGAAATATTAACATTGCAACACATGCCTTTTTAGTTCACTAAATTGCAATTTTAAATTTCCCGGGAGTTTCTTCTTGAAAACGTCGCGTAATGATGACGTGTACGCGTGCCGTCAAGGGCTGTTAGGAAATATGAGCGCTGCACACACACACGGCTAAAAGTCGTCTGCTTTAACGGCATAATTACACAGTATTTTGGAGATCAGTGTTGCTGGATCTTTTGCAATTTCTTCAATTAATATTGGAGAAGTCAAAGTAGAAATATGGAGTTGGGAAGCTTTAGCCTTTAGCCACACAAACACGTGGTGATTCCTTGTTTAAAATTCCCGGAGGTGAAACTTTACTATGGATCACAGCGAACATGGATCCTGACCGAATGTCAACTAGGAGGTTTCGGTGAGAATATTGTGATAAAAAGTCGCTTCTTACCGGAGATCAGCTGAGCTTGCGCCGTCCATAAAGCTGCCGTTGACTTCCCTGAGACACTGCGTCAAGACACCTGTGGACACACACCTCCGACTATCAGGTACTGTTAAACTCACTAAAACACTAGCAACACAATAGAAAGATAAGGGATTTCCCAGAATTATCCTAGTAAATGTGTCTAAAAACATCTGAATCCGTCCCAATGCATAGCGTTTTTTTTTTTAACTTTTTTTTTTCCCTAATCGGTCGCTATCAATATCGTCAAACACAAATCTTTCATCCCCGCTCAAATTAATGGGGAAATTGTCGTTTTCTCAGTCCGAATAACTCTTTTTGTTTGAGGCTCCCATTAAAAACAATATGAAGATGTGAGGAGCCATCAACATATGACGTCATCGTCTGCGACTTACGGTAAAGGGAGGGCTTTTCTGTTAGCGACTAAAAGTTGGGAACTTTATGGTGGATGTTCTCTACTAAAACCTTTCAGCAAAAATATGGAAATATCAGGAAATGATCAAGTTTGACACATAGAATGGACCTGCTATCCCCGTTTAAATAAGAACATCTCATTTCAGTAGGCCTTTGAATTGCCTTTCAAATGTCTATTCCTGGTGTTGGATTTTATCAAATACATTTCCCCTAAAAATGCGACATACTCCAGTGCGACGTAAATATGTTTTTTTCTTTCTTTATTATGCATTTTCGGCTGGTGCGACGTATACTCCGCAGAGACTTATAATCCGAAAAATACGGTAGCTAGATTCTTGTTTACAGTCTAGCACGGTGGTGGCATCACGGTCTGGGATTGCATGAGTGATGTCAGCATCAGAGAGCTGAGGTTAAATGAATTCCAAAATGTACTATGACATTGTGAAGTTGAGCACCATCCACTTCCCTGAGAAGCTGAGGCGCATAGCAGTTCCCCAACTTAAATAAGCATAAACACATCTCCGAGACGTCAATTGCCTTGCTGAATAAGATAAAGTTGAAGATGACGGTGTAGCCACCTATGTTGTATTTGAACTAGATATTTATCATTGTTACTGTAAAGCATGTAAATATATACCGTATTTCCTTGAATTGCCGCAGGGCATAGAGTATGCGCCTGCCTTGAATTACTGCTGGGTCAAACTTGCTTCCCAAAATAATTAGTGCATGCTTAGTATTACCGCCTGGTCAAACTCGTGACGTCACGAGTGACACTTCCCCTGTCATCATTTTCAAAATGGAGGCTGATTTCAATACCGGTAATTTTGAAATCGCATAAAGGGAAGAAGATTAAGAGCTATTCAGTAGGAGTTAAGGTCCAAGCTTACATCACACTCAATTTTTTACTGCATACCTTTGGTAAGTGCCGGAGTGAGAAGAGGTTTTAAAATAATTAGCGCATGCTTACTTTTACCGCATGCCTTTGGTAAGCGCAGGAGTGAGAAGAGGTTTTAAATTAATTAGCGCCATGGCAGCAATTCAAGGAAATGTCATTGCAACATCAGATCCTTGGTCTTGAAACAAATTGTGATCCTGTGTCAAGTTTTAGTGTTGATTGGAACATGAACCTTAATTTTACTTAAAGCACCAGTCGAGTGGAAAAGCAAGTTGACTTTGTGCGCTTAGTTGTGTTTCATTGCAGTTTGTGACGTATGTTTGGGGTCATTGTCCTGTTGGAACAAAGACCTGCTTGTATAAATAAACTAACGTCATGTTATTGATTGATTGAAACTTTTATTAGTAGATTGCACATTTCAGTACATATTCCGTACAATTGACCACTAAATGGTAACACCCGAGTAAGTTTTTCAACTTGTTTAAGTCGGAGTCCACGTTAATCAATTCATGATTAAGTCCTCGTAATAAACATTTTGATTGTTGCTCCAATCCACTGTATTTGTGTTGTTGATTTCATAACAAACTAAAAGCTTAGTTGTTGTGCAGAAAAGCCAAGTGGTTTTATTCGACACAGATGACCACATTATAGCGTCTTTGGTGGTATTTGTTAGCATCAAGAAAATATTCTTAATAGTAATAATAAACAAGATGAATAAATCCCTTGCAGGCTTAACAATATATACTGAATCTTGTTATCGCTGGCAAACACGAAATAATGAGACAAAATATGAACTTCACACCATAAAATAACTGCACACATGACTGATGAGACTACAATTTGAAGCAGGAAGTTAACCGCAAACATCTTTTTTTTTCTCATTAGCGTCACGATCAGAGCATCGCAGCACTCGTGATGTCGATCAAATACGTTACGCAGCGATGCACGAATATGTCCAACTTTAATTTGTCAACCCCTCAGATGTAAAGACATGATATGCCTCAATCTTTTCTTCCGAGGAACTTGAACTCCTCCACTTGGGGCAAGATCTCCTCCCAAACCCGCAGATGGCACTCCACCCTTATCTGGGCAAGAACCATGGACTCGGATGTGCTGATTCTCATCCCAGTCGCTTCACACTCGGCTGTGAACCGATCCAGTGATAGCTGAAGATCCTGGCCAGATGAAGCCATCAGGACCACATCATCTGCAAAAAGCAGAGACCTAATCTTGCAGCCACCAAACCGGATCCCCTCAACACCCTGACTGCGCATAAAAATTCTGTCCATAAAAGTTAAGAACAGTACTATAAGTATTAAATGAAGTGAGATTGTAGCAAGTCTTGGTGATTATAAATGGTTTAAATCTTTTTATTTTTTAAGAGTGTAAAAATCCACTCCATCACATGTAAAATATTTTTCATGGTAATTTTTATATTTACCTCTAAACCTTTCAAAATAAGCCTAAATC